>NW_027514052.1:900000-1137500 GCF_048772815.1 Callospermophilus lateralis
GATATACAATGGCATAGGACCTTGTACCTTGGACGATTGAATGTTGAAGAGAACATCTAGTCAAAAAGGGATAGTAGTTAGGAATAGGAAGATAGTTGGAAGTTTTAGGAAGAAGAGTGTGTATAGGATTTGGAATAAAAGTTCTTTAACAATAGGGTTTTGTTTAGAGAGTGAATGTCAATGTCAGCACATGTGAAGTGTCAGTAACAATGGTGAACTTGAAAAAATATGTAGGAAGCAGATATCATTAGAGAGATTAGGAAATCAGGTAAGGTATAAAGTCAATCATAGGACTAGACATTTTCAACAGGGTTGAGTTTGAATATATAATCTTAGGAAGCAACAAATATGTAGTCACCAATATAATTGACATTTGAGAGCATTAGGGAACCTGGACATGGATGTTTTTAGTAATCCATGTTCACTTTCCATTTAGGCTTTGGTACCATCATATTGTGTCTTTTGCATTTTTTGTCCAGAATATTTCTGTGATAAAATGTATATGTAGATCATATATTTCATCTTTTGTATAGTTTGGAGAGTGTATATATATATATATATATATATATATATATATATATATATATATATATATATATATATAACCACAGAGACATTAACAATTAGCAATATATATTCCAATCGAAATTCATCATGAAATATATATCACCAACTGATGAAAAAATATTTATTTTACTGAACATGGATTTATGTATAATCTTGATCTCTTAGGAAGCTCACACATAGGGTGAATTTTCACTTCCAACAGTGTTTCTGGGGAGTGATCTCTTCTCACAACTTGTATTTGCCAAGTCAGCCACCTCACAAATATGTACGTGTTATACCAGGTAGGATTCTATATGTGCATATAAAAATACATGTGCTGAAGAGGCTACAGAGAAAGGGAGACAGAAATTCAAATATTTGTTAACTTTAAAACACATGGAGAACTATTTCAATTAAAAATTTACTAGATTTTTTACAGATGCCTTTTATCCTGCAAAAGGCTAGTCCAACTATACACCATGCCTCTTCTGAAATTTTGAATTTCTATTCTGTTTTGTTGTTTTCCTTATCATATTAGGATTAGTAGTCAGAGTCTAGTAGGGTATGGATTAGTGTCAGGGATGCAGTATTTCGAATGGAAAATAGGAAAATGAATCCAATGTGTATGCAAATATGTGCTACAAAACAATCTTCCCACTCTCATCCAGAATAATGCCTTGACATTACTTTTGCCCCAAATAACACAAAAATAGAGGAGAAGAGTAAAAAAATCTGTTAATATATATATGGAATGGAAAATGCTCAGGGTTTCACAACATTGGATGTGGTAGAATAGTTTCCAAAAGTAAGGGACAGGGTAAACATTCCACAAACATGGAGCTCTTTCGACCTAAAGACTTCTTGAGGAACTGCCTCTGAGGTTTGGCACTTGAAATATATATTGTTGTCAGGAGCTTTAGTTTCTTTTCTAATGAGACCATCAAAGCTGCGTCTGCATCTATGTGACCTGGAGGACATGGTTTCTTCTTTTCCAATGAACATGAGGCAGCAGTGCTGAATTCGCTCTTTGTTGGTAAAATGTGGCCACTGTGGGCTAAGTGTCTCCCCGTGTGGACAGTGAAGCCATTTTTCGTCCTCCACTTTTTGTGGTTTTTCTTCCTGCTGCACTGGGAATTTCATATTTGCTTCACAAAATACAAGGAGTTAAACTGGGACACAGTGCTGGAGGGGGTTCTGTCACGTGTGTTGGGTCAGGGTCTGCAGGGGAATGCATCAACCAGGCTAATATCCCACAGAGCTTGCCCCCTTATACATAGCAACATGATTCTGAACATTGCCCTGAAATCTCTCCATATAACAAGATGCATTTACAAATAAGCTTCTGTTGGCTACACTGTGTCAGTCACAAGCCATTTGGACGCTAATGGCAGATCCACATGGCCCCACAACAGATGAATTATCACACACCTGCACACCACTGCTCTAGGCCCACTAATCAGCAGGCTCCAACTTACTGGCAAATCTGTTCTACACCATTTTCATGAAACCCAGTAAATCAAGGCACTGTCTGGTACACTCATGATCAGCAACAGGACATCCAAAGGTTCTCCAGTGCCACCTGGTCTTGGGAATTTCAAAAATTTCATGGAATTTATCTAGCCGTTTTTCAAGGAAGATGTTGAAGGCACTGTGGGTTACAATTCATTCAGGAACCATTAAATGGTGGGGAAGCTCATTTCAATGAAAACTCTGGAGAACTCTCTCAGGCAAGGCTTCCCAAAAAGTGGCCAATAGGTCACATGAAGCCAGGCCTATTGCAGTCTACAATGTGAGGTCCATGTGTGTTTTGACTGTCAACTATGGCTGCCACGTCTTTCAAAATAAAATCATGTGATATTCTGGCTGAGATTCCCAGTGCTCTGTGGAAAGCCACCCTGTTCCTAGATCTCAGTTTTCTTTCCAAGGGCGACTCTCATGCATTGCCTCCTAAAATCCTAACACAATTAATGGCAATATTTTTCTGATGTCAGTTCCAGAACTCAGTCTGTAAGGGGAATCACACCAGAGTTCAAGCCTGGTTTGGACCATCTTCTATACATTAAGAAGAGAAATGTTGATTCAGACACATCCCTTCATCTGACCAAGTTGTTTGCCATGGAATATGACTTTTGCTTTCACAGGTCCTTCATAGCTGCTTATATCTTCTCCAGGGATCATTTCTTTGTTGACCTTTGAGGTTCTCAGCAGGTGGAGGATCCTCTAAATTCCTGTATTGTAAGACCAACTCTGTCCCTGCACTTTCATAAAGTTAGATTGAGGGAACAGTGTATGGTTAGGGTTAATATCATGTTCCACTTGGTTTAGGAATCATTCTACGGGATGAATTATGGTATTGGGAACCTGAAATATTCATAGGAATATAAGTGTAATATAAGTATGAATACAGAAATCTAGGTAAAATTTGAAGCCAAGAAGGTCTTTGGGCCCTTGACTGGGATACTTAGCTTTGAATTATATTCTGCACAGATGTCTCAGATTAATCAATATACAATGGTAGCGTTCCTTGTACCTTGGATGATTGAATGTCGAATAGAACATCCACTCAAAAAGGGATAGTCGGTAGGATTAGGAATTAGTTGGAAGAGTGAATATAGGATTTGGTCCAAAAAATCTTTAGCAATAGGGTTTTGGGTACAGAGTGAGTGTAAATGTGAGCACATGTGAAGAGTCAGTCACAATGATGAACTGGGGAAAATATGAAGGAAAGCAGATAATAATAGAGACATTAGGAAATCAGGCAAAGTATAAACTGAGTGATAGGATTAGTCATTTTCAACTGGCTTGATGTTGAATATATAATCTTAGGAAGAAACAAATATGTAGTCACCAATCGGGTTGACATTTGAGAGCATTAGGCAACCTGGACATGGATGTTTTTCGTGATCCATGCTCACTTTCCATTTAGGCTTTGGTACAAACTTAAGTGTGATCTTTGTAATTGTGTCCAGAATATTACTTTGATAAAATGTATATGTACATCAGGTGATATGAGTATTTCTTCCACCATTTCTGGGAGCAATATTTTGAAGATGTATAAATAAGTATTGGGGGTATAAAAAGGTGTACCTGTGTCTATAAATATAGACATAATGCATGAATAGACCATACTGTGAACAAATAATATAACTTTTTCCAACTTTAAATAATGGATTGAATTGATATCTGAAAATATACAGAAAATCTATATTGATGTACAATCCTTCATTCCAACCAGTTATACATCTAATGGTAATATTAGGGTTATGGTTGATCATGACGTGTGTGTGAGTTTTGCTTCAAAGGTGATTATGGAAATAGAAAATAATGCGTTTGGAATGAAGTCTCATGAAAAGACTGTGAATCAGGCGGTATAGCGATACCAGACTTCAAACTATACAACAGAGCAATAGTAACAAAATCAGCATGGTACTGTACCAAAGCAGGTGGGTGGACAAATGGTACAGAATAGAGGACACAGAAACCAATCCACTAAACTACAACTATCTTATATTTGATAAAGGGGCTGAAAGCACACAATGGAGAAATGATAGCAGCTTCAACAAATGTTGCTGGGAAACCTGGAAATCCATATGCAACAAAATGAATCTGAATCCCTTTCTCTTGCCATGAACAAAAGTTAACTCAAATTGATCAAGGAGCTTGATATTAAATCAGAGACACAGTGCCTGACACAAGAAAAAGTTGGCTATGATCTACATACTGTGGGGTCGGGCTTCAAATTTCTTAATATGACACCCATAGCACAAGAGTTAAAAACTAGATTCAACAAATGGGACTTACTCAAACTAAAAAGTTTTTTTCTCAGCAAAAGAAACAATAAGAGAAGTAAATAGGTAGCCTACATCTTGGGAACAAATCTTTACTCCTCACACTTCAGATCGAGCCCTAATATCCAGAGTATACAAAGAACTCAAAAAATTAGACAATTAGATAACAAATAACCCAATCAACAGATGGGCCAAGGACCTGAACAGACACTTCTCATAGGAGGACATACAATCAATCAACATGTACATGAATAAATGCTCACCATCTCTAGCAGTCAGAGAAATGCAAATCAAAACCACCCTAAGATATCATCTTGCTCCAGTAAGATTGGCAGCCATTATGAAGTCAAACAACAACAAGTGCTGGTGAGGATGTGAGGAAAAGGGTCCGCTTGTACATTGCTGGTGGGAGTACAAATTGGTGCAGCAAATCTGGAAAGCAGTACGGAGATTTCTTAGAAAGCTGGGAATGGAACCACCGTTTGACCCAGCTGTTAACCTTCTCGGTCTATTCCCTAAAGACCTAAAAAGAGCATGCTACAGGGACACGGCTACATCGATGTTCATAGCAGCACAATTCAAAATAGCATGACTGTGGAACCAGCCTAGATGCCCTTCAATAGACGAATAGATTAAAAAAATGTGGCTTTTATACAAAATGGAGTATTACTCTTCATTAAAAAATAACAAAATCATAGAATTTGCAGGGAAATGGATGGCATTAGAGCAGGTTATGCTAAGTGAAGCTAGCCAGTCCCTGAAAAACAAATGCCAAATGTCTTCTTTGATATAAGGAGAGAAACTAATAACAGAGTAGGGACAAACAGCCTGAGAAGATTAACACTAAACAGGAATGAGAGGTGGGAGGGAAAGGAAGAGAGAAGGGAAATTGCATGGAAATGGAAGGAGACCCTCAGGGTTATACAAAATTGCATACAAGTAGAAGTGAGGGGAAAGAGAAAAAAAAACAAGGGAGAGAAATGAATAACAGTAGAGAGGGTAGAGAGAGAAGAGGGGAGGGGAGGGAAGAAGAGGGGGATAGTAGAGGAGAGGAAAGGCTGCAGAATACAACAGACACTAGTATGGCAATATGTAAATCAATGGATGGGTAACTGATGTTTTTCTGCAATCTGTATGCGGGGTAAAAATGGGAGTTTATAACCCACTTGAATCAAAGTGTGAAATACGATATATCAAAAACTATGTAATATTTTGAACAACCAACAATAAAAATTAAAAAAAAAACCTGGAGGAATACATGTGTTCTGAAGCAGGAAGTAATTGAAAGTGAAACAAATGTCTAAAAATTTGTGAACTTGTGGATAAATATATATCTTATGATGTGCATAAGCTGAAGAAATAGTAATGTACTAGTGTTGCATAAAAATGAACGTCAAAATACACAACTTGTCACATAGGAATCTACTTGCATTAATGTTAAACTGGGTCAGATACTGTAGAAATATTAGGATTTGTGTGCACCATTCACTAAAGTTATTTTTCAGTACTAGGAAACAAATATGTATTTCAGGTGGATGAATATTTCTGAGAATAATCTTGTGAAAAGTTTATTATAAATCCACATACATGAACATGAATGAATGTAGGGAGTGTATAATAAGGCATATATATTTCATATTTTGAAAAATCTGGAGAGTGTGTGTGTATATATATATATATATATATATATATATATATATATATATATATACACACTCACACACAAAACACACACAGGAACATTAAAAAGTAGCAATACATATGCCAATCGAAATTCATCATGAAATATATATCTTTCACAGATACAAAACTATTTATTTTACTGAACTTGTATTTATGTATAATGTTGTTCAACTAGGAAGCAAACCCATAGATTGAATTTTCTGTTAAAACAGTGTTTAGGAGGAGTGATCTCTTTTTACAATTTGTATCTGCCAAGTCAGCCACCTCATAAGAATGTATGTGTGATACCATGTAGGATTCTATATGTGAACCTAAAAAATACATGTGCTGAATAGGCTTCAGAGAAAGGGAGACAGGAATTCACATATTTGTTAACTTTAAAAACACATGGAGAACTATTTCAATTAAAAATTGACTAGATTTATAACACCAACACTTTATCAGGCAAAAGGCAAGTCCAACTATACACCATGCCTACTATGAACTGCTTCTATTTCTATTCTCTTTGGGTTGTTTTTCTCCATCATATTAGGATTAGTAGTCAGAGTCTAGTCTGATTTTGGTTAGTGTCATGGATTCAGTATTTTGAATGGAAAATTAGATAATGAATCCAATGTGTATGCAAATATGTGCTGCACAAAAATTTTTCCACTCTCATCCAGCACAATACCTTGAAATTATTTTGCCCCAAGTAAGACACAATTAGAGGAGAAGAGTTAGAAAATCTGTGAATACATATCTGTACTGGAAAATGCTCAGGAGTTCACAACCTTGGAGGTGGTAGAGTAGTTTCCAAAAGTAAGGGACACGGGTTGATAGACCCAACCTGATCTTTTATTAAAATTGGGAGCCATCTTGCCACAAAGCTATAAAAAGTTAATTTTGGCTTTACTATAAATAACTGCAAATTCTGAACCTGCTTGGAATGCCTGCCCGTTCCTTGAATTCACCCATGCTTGACTCTCTGACCAGATAGCAGCCCTCGCTGAAACTTTAGTGACACATCATAAATGTTGGCCTTCCCTGGCCAGACAATGACCCTCTCTGAGGCTCTATTTGTCCTCATAATTTCTGATATTGGGGCCACCAAAAAATAAATAAATAAATAAATAAACTACCATTTGTGTGATGCTTGTCAATGTTCTGTTATCTGTAACCCCCATTTTGTGTAACTTTCTGGGCTATATAGCTGTGCTGTAGGAAAGGCGGGGTTGCTGTCTTGTTCCTGCCGTTTTGGGATGGAGAGGCAGCCCAGCCGGTTGACATAATAAGCTTGCCTCAATTTGATTTTAGTTGGAGTCAGTGTTCTTTTTTTGTGTCCTCATCTAACCTTTTTGAGTTCCCCAGCAAGATGACCCTGCCGACCAGATCACAAGACCAGACTGCTGGAAATTCTGAATCTGGCCTTCCCTCCAGGGCTCCGGGCTGGAGAGCCACTCTAGGGGGTGCACATCTTGAGCTGTTCCAAGGTCATGGAGTGAGCGTTCGGTCCCAGGAGCACTGCGGTGAACCACCGCACTAAAACTATTAGCAATCACCTGGTGGAGGAGGCCTCAATAATTAAGTGGCACCTTTATAACATCTGATATCCGTTTAAGGGAGATCTGTTCTGATGACATAGAGGTGTCCTGGGGAGGCTCACATATACTCGTTTTTGGTAGAGTAATGAGAATCGTTCTGTCCTCTGTTGTGTTCTGTAGGGAATTCATCTGGAATGGTAGAGATGTGATGACTGGCATGTACGTGGTCCTACTTCGGAGCTTTAGCAAGACGTTGCATTGCTCCTATGTTTTTCTGTTTCAAGTTCGGGTTTCTGTATTTTGTGTTTTGTTCTGTGTTCTATATGTTTTTCTTGTTTGTTTTGTGTGTTTTGTTCTGTGATTTCTGTGGTAAAAACATAAGTATATTGGACGTGAAAATGGGTAACAAAGAAAGTAAGCCTGATATTCCTTCGGACTCTGTTTTAAGGAACTGCAATGAACTTTACCCCCCTTTGTTAAGCAGGATGAGAGAAGCTCCTAGCTGGCTGCCTGGAGTACACCCACTGCAGAGGGCAATGCCTGCTGGGACCTAAGAACTGAGTATCTCCCAGGTTAACAAGTGAAACTCCATTAAAACCCCTTGTCCCTCCAGATCAAGAGAGTCACAACCTCTGGGCAGGTTCCCCTGTGTTTCTTCTTTGTTACCAAAGAAATAAACCTCCCTTTTTCTTTTTCTAAAAACCTTGTCCTCATTATTAAATTGGCATTAATTGGCTTCAAGGTCAGGAGCCGAACTTTAAGTTACAAATTTTGATAAATCCCTCCACCCCCCCCCCCCGCTGTCCCAGAACATTTTTAGAGCTGAGTACTGAAATGTTACTAGATGGAACATGCTTGGGGTGGAACCGAACCAGAGGAGATAGTCCTGTAAGTAAAAGGAGGGACTGAGGGACTCCCAGCAGCTGCTGAAGCCCTGTTGCTTCAGGGAATTCCCTCCTTCCTTCCCTGCACTGTAAGGATTATGCCACCTCTGTCCTGTTAAAAAAGAGAAAAAGAAAAAGGGGACACTAAATGCATTAAAGTCACCATGGAGACCCTTGATTGTACATTTCAGGTTGCCCCTCTGTTAAAACATCTGCCCCCCCCCTTGTGGACATCTATGGTGCCACTGGTGTAGGAGATTTTTTTCTTATCTGCTCAGGTTTAAAGGATTCTGTCTGACAGCCATAGTCTGGACCTTCTTTCTGTCTGTCTTGTGTCTTTGTTTCTGGCCCTTTAAGACATGTGCAATAATGTGTTGATATTATAAATTGTTTCTTGGGAATGATCTTAGCTTAATGTGTGTCTAAATGATGATGTTTTCTTGTAACAATCTGGTATCTGAATGGGTTTTTGAAGCATTGCAAAATCTTGCAGTTAAAAGTCGGGTTTAGGTAATGGTTTAGTTAATGATTTCAGATAATTCATGCCAGAGAACTTAAATACTTAGGATGGAAAACTAAAGAACTCTACTTCCAAGTTGGCAAGTAACTTCCCAATCATTCAGTCTTTATTTTTCACCAATTTTGAATTGGGTAGCCTGGGAAAATGTCACTGTGTGTTGGAGAACATTAATCTGGATAAGGATTGTAAATCATAGTATGATATCTGTTGACAAAACAAGATGTAAAAATATAAAATTTTGTGAATTGTATCTTAAACTTGTACCATAATTTTCAACATCCTAACCTGACAATAATGTTTAAAATGCCTTAGGCCTGAGGTGTCTGCTCAGAAAAGCAGTTTTTTCCTGCTCCTTCCAGACCTCAGCCATGACTTATTTTGAAAGGCAAATGAAAGAAGCCTGCAAGCTTAGTAGGAGACTGATCTGAGGCCTAAGAGAAAAAAAGGTAAATTGTATGGTATTTACTAATTACTGGCCAGTCATTTTTTCTAGGACTCTTATTTTTTTCCTTAGATACTTTATTTTTTTTGAGCTCATGATTTTGATCATACAGACCTAGGTTAATGTTTTTCTGATCAGTACTATCTTTGACCAACTGTGGACTTTTTGAAACATTGCAATGGAGATTTCACCTGCGAAAAGCTACAAGGCCTTTACTATTATTATGTGTGCTCAATTTTGTTATGTGTTGTATGTCTATATATATATACATATGTCCGTATATTTTATATATGATACACAAATTAATATATATAAGGAGCACTCATTTAAAAAAAGCACTCATAAAAACAAATTTTAAAAGGTGGATCTAAAGATCTTCAATTCACGTGATTTAAATGATTCAATTAAATTTGATAAACAGATAAAAATAAATGTCTTTAAATTTAAGCTTTCAAGTTTTTCTAGGTATTCAAAAATCTAATAAAATTTTAATATCTACAAAATGTCGAATATGCCTTGGTTCTAAGACTTTTCCTTCAACATTAAAATGGTTTACACTCTTCAATACATGTGTCTAATATTTTGATAAATATGTAAAGTAAATTTTATATGGGATTACTCATTCACGAGTACTTTTGTTAGATATCTGATTGACTTACTAACGTCTGTATAAGTTTGACTAAACTCTGTAAAAGATTGTAAAAATCAATCATGTGTTAAAGAGACAAAATTTTCTTAAAACATAAGTTTACCCATAACATTGGGTTTATTAAGTTTTATTTTTTCTTGTGCAAGCAACCATAGAAATTAAACAACTGATTAAATTAGAACTGTTATTTTAGAGCACTGTACTGCCATTTCTTTAAAAGCTAAACTTGGTTAATGTAGAAACATCAATGTAATTGTGATGCTACTAATGTGCTCATATCTTACAGGTATGCAAGTCTGTAAGGTAAAAATTTTAAAAGAGCATTATATCAAGCTGGTGTTCTGAAGTTTTATGGGGATTTATTTACCTGTTATCAATAAGATATGTAAAGTTTAATCTTACTTTTTACATTGGGGAACAATTTAAATGTACTTTATGTTAATGAGAGCCTAATCTATGTAAAGGTTAAAAACTTTCAGCATTTGTTAAATTCATATTTTAAAGTGATATTATATGGTGTTAGCTAATGTTCATGTGACCTCAAACAATTTATGTAAACTTTTTAAAATAATATTTAAAAAATAAAGATCAGCTTTAGAACTAAAACACTTAAGATTTATAAAGATCCCTGCCTTACCTGAGATAAGGCTGTGTGTCCCATCTTATTTCATGTGAGAATGAATACAAAAGCAGTAGGTCAGATTTTATTTCTTTAAAGTTATGTTAAAAGTTCTTTTTTAATGTCAAGATTCCTAGGATCTCAAACAGGGGATATAATGTATGACTCAGCCAAAAAATTCAGGGTAGCTATTAAACGAACTAACTATTTTTACTGTTGTTAAAAAATTTTATTTTGTAATTTTCTTATATGTGATCTAAAGATTCCCTGTTAGTGTTTTAAAGAAGTGTTGCTCTAAGAACAAAACATGGGTTAATTTCAGAGAGTAAGTTATCACCTACAAGACAGACAGAATAATACAGATCCCAATTAATAAAAAGATAAATAATTATAAAGTTATAGACATTAAAGCCTGGTGCTCTTAATATCAGGCTGTTAAAATTTATTTGATGGATGTTTAAGATTAGGATTTTAAATTAAAATTAATTAAAAAGGGCCAAGGAAACCAATATTTGGCTCTTGCCCTCTGTGTCAGTCTGAATCCAGGGAACAGAGGACTTCTCTAAAGAGTTTTGCAACTCTGGGACAGATAAACTCCCCATCAGGTAGATTAATGAGACCACTGGAGAACAGAAAACCAATCAGTGCATTTGCTATGAAGAGAAGAGTCATCAGAGAAGAAAGAAATCCCTGATGCTTCCGAGGGAAGCCACATGGTCAAACAAGACCTGGACCCACCTAGCGCAAATGGCTCTAGCAGAACTGAGAAAGTGCTCTCAAGTTTACCCAGTTTATGACTCCCATAAAAGCTCACCTGACTGTTAACAATAGATAGAAACAAAAGTCAGTTTGAATGTTTCATCTTAAACACTTAGCAAAGACAGTGAAAACCAAAATACAGGCATTACTGGGCATTTTGAATAATAATAATAATAATAATAATAATAATAATAATAATAATAATAATAATAATATTTTAAGGTACACACTTTATGTTAGCCTCCCAAAATAAGAAAGACTGGAGGCTACAAAGAAGGATTCTCTGACAGGAATGCCTGATACTTATTAAAAGAGACTATCAAGAAGAGCTGCCAGTGGCAGAAATTTTCAGTTTAAGGCCTAAAGATATTCCTAACGTACACAGGTAAGCTTGGTGTTTGCTAGTACGATTATCCAGTCCTGAGTATCAAAATTAAAGGTTTCTCTATTAGACACAGAGGTCATACTGGTAAAAGGATTTTGCAAGAGCAGATGACACTAAATTATTAAACTATATCTTATGGAGAGGGACAACTCTAATACTAAAAGTTAAATATTAAATTGACAGTCTTGATAACTGGGGATATTAAAGACTGGTGAGGGAACTTCTATACAGTGACATGTTCCAGCTGCTGCAACATTTATTCAGTACTCATGGTTTTTGTTTCTCTCATATAATAACCAATCCCCAGATGACTTTACAACCTGTTCTTCCCCAACCAGACTTCAAACTGAACTGACTTCTAAAAGGCAACTCATGTCCCTCAACTACTTCTAAAAGGCAACTCATGTCTCTCACACCATGCCTACTCACGTCATCCTCTCTCAGCTCAGAAGAAGCCAAAATGGGTGACGCCTCTCTTCTTAAAAGAATGGAGCCAAATATAAATAGACTATCAATATAAGTAATTAATTAAGTCATGTAAAATCAGGGAGACTGGTTTTGGGTAAGTTCTAAAAATTTGGAGACTTTTACCTGAGGGATTAAAATTTCCTCAGTGCTCTACCCCTAATCTATCAAAGATTTGAAAGGGACACAGAGAAAAGGGGGGAATGATAGACCCAACCTGATCTTTTATTAAAATTGGGAGCCATCTTGCCACAAAGCCATGAAAAGATAATTTTGGCTTTACCATAAATTACTGAAAATTCTGAACCTGCTTGGAATCCCTGCCAGTGCTTTGAACTGAGCCATGTCTGGCTCTCCGACCTGATAGCAGCCCTCTCTGAAACTTTAGTGACATATCATAAATATTTGCCTTCCCTGGCCAGACAACAACCCTCTCTGAGGCTCTAATGGTCCTCATAAATTCTGATGTAGGGACAGCAAAAAAAATATATATATATATAAACTACCATTAGTGTGATGCTTCTCAGAGTTCTGTTATCTGTAATGCCCATTTTGTGTAAATTTCTGGTCCATGAACCTGGGCTGTAGGAAAGCTGGGCTTGCTGTCTTGTTCCCGCCATTTTTTGGGGAAGAGGCAGCATGGCCAGTGGAAATAATAAGCTTAATTTAATTTAATTTTTATTGGTGTCAGTGGTCTTTTCTTGTGTCCAGATCTAACAGGAAAACACTCCCAAAACATGGAGCTCTGCCAGCCTAAAGACTTCTTGAGACACTTCCTCTGAGGTTGGGCACTTGAAATATATGTTGTTGTAAGGACCTTTAGCTTCCTTTCTAGTGGGACCATCAAAGCTGGGTCTGCATCTATGTGACCTGGAGGACATGGTTTCTTATATTCTAATGAACATGAGGCAGCAGTGCTGAATTTTCTCTTTGTAGGTAAACTGTGTCCACTGGGTCCTAAGTGTCTCCCCGTGTGGACTGTGAAGACATTTTGTCATGCTCCACTTTTAGTGGTGTTTATTGCTGCTGCACTGCGACTTTGGTATTTGCTTCACGAAATACAATGAGTTCGACTGGGACCCAGTGCTGGAGGGAGTTCTGTCACTTTTGGTGGGTCAGAGTCTGCAGGAGAATGCACCAACCAGGCTTCTATCCCACAGAGCTTGCCCCCTTGTCCATAGCAATCTGACTCTAAAATTTGCCTTGAATCCTCTCCATATAAAAAGATGCCTTTACATAGAAGGGCCTGCTGGATGCACAATGTCAGTCACAAGCCATTTGGAAGGCAATGGCAAATCCTCATGGCCACACCACAGATGGATTATAACACACCTGCCCACCACTGCAATAGGCCCACTACTCTGCAGGCTCCAACTTACTGGCATCTTTGTTCTACACCATTTTCATGAAACCCAGACAACCTAGGCATTCTATGGTACACTCATGATTAGCAACAAGACATCCAAAGGCTCTCCAGTGCCTCCTGGTTAAGGAAATTTCAAAAATTTCATGGTATTTAACTAGCAATTTTTCATGGATGAAGTTGGAGGCACTGTGGGTTTCAGTTAATTCAGGAACCATAAAATGGTGAAGAAGGTCATTTCAATGAAAGCTGTGGAGTACTCTCACAGGCAAGTCTTCCCATAGAGTGGCCAAAAGCTCATATGCATCCAGGCCCATTAAGGTCTACAATGTGACGTCCATGGGTGTTTTGACTCTCAACTATGGATGCCTAATCTTTCAGAAAAAAATCATGTGATATCCTGCCTGAGATTCTCAGGCTCTGTGGAAAACCAACCTGATCCTTGATCTCAGTTTCCAAGGGCGAATCCCATGCATGGCCTCCTAAAATCCGAACACAATTCATGGCAATATTTCTCTGAGATCAGTTCCAGAACTCAGACTCTAAAGGAATGACACCAGAGTTCAAGCCCAGGTAGACCCAGTCATCACTTCCAACCGCCACACAAATCACCACAATTAAAACCAAAACACTCCCACAAAGCCCTCATCTTTTTCCATATAGACACTCATCATAACCTGTGGCTGGAGTTTTCCATGAGGGACTCATCCCAAGACAGTGTACAAAATAACCTTCCTAGCCCCTCATTTGCCTAAAGTCAGGTTTGCCTGGACACCCTTCCTGAGAACCAGGAGTGACCATAGGCATGACGTAAATACTGCTCTTCTTCTCCAATTTGAGGCCTACTGACTCTCGGGTTTAGATTTTATATCTGAATTGGAGTCATGAAAAAACCCAAGCACCTAAAGACTAGCCACTGCAGAGTTTTGAAGAACTCATTTGACACAAAGAATCCCTATTCTCACTGGATGGATGTCAGGAACCTTATAGAGGAAGGCGAGAAACTTCATCCACAAAGACTGCTTTTTGGGCCATTTTGGTTTTGGAAGCACACATGGAATCTTTCTTTAGATCCATCAGGTGCTTAGAATATAAGCCACAGCCTCACACATGGCCAAGAGGCTGATTCACAAACATCCCTTTCCAAAGCAATTAAGCAAAGAGCTACAGGTGATGCCCATTAATTTCCTTTTGAAAACTGTCTTCTTCAGGCGTCCCAAAGGGGTGGCCTGAGGCAAAGACCTTCCTGACATTCAGGGTAACAGAACAATAGGTAAGCAAATGGCCCAAAGCAGGGTTTCTCCACTTAGACTTTTTTGGTCACACTGATATCTGATTGTTTTCTGATATTCCCCCAATCCCTTAAGCGATCCAGTACATGGCCATATCACAGAGCTTGGAGATGGTACATATATTGGACACAAAACTATGAGCCTATTCTCGAGAGTGGCCCAAATTCAGGAAGAAAACAGGTACTTAGGAAGATAGTAGGTGTTACCCATCCATAAGGCAAGCCAAAGTCCATTCATTAATTGGGCAGGATGAATGCTGTGAAGCTTTCTACTAGACAGGACACATCCATTGATGTATTTTCTTCTCTAATGTCTACAACCACGAACACAGTGGGACATACAGACATAGAAACACTCATCTTGTCAAACGACTTACTAGAAACAGTCCCCTCCAAACCAAACAAACCGCCTTTCCTCCCTATTCTCGGAACATGAGACAAAACCATAAACTCCCACCCACACGCACAAAGTCATGTCTTTCCCCCAAGTAGGTCTGTGACTATCCGGAGTATCCTATGACTGGTGGGCCTTAGTATGTTTTCCGGAAATCTCCTGTCCTGTCTCAGATCTGGTCTCCTTGGTCAACTCTGTGAAGTTGTCAGGTGCCAGTGGTGAGCCACTTCCTGCTTTCTGAGGAAAGGGCCCTCTTCAGAGCTCTTCTGGCATTTGGCCATCCTCACATCAGTAGGTACCAAGAAAGAATGACACTGTCCTTGGTAAACCCAAACAAGTGTGCCTACTGGAACTGGGACTGAGAGTGGCTCTGAGTGCCTGGCTTACTGGACCCCAAGTTCAGAGAGTTCTTTTCCCAAGGAAGTGAGGTAGGTCACTTCCTTCAGGAACTGAATGAGGTCACTGCCTTGGCAACCACTTTGTCCTAACAGTTGCTTCCATAGGTCCCATGAGATGGAGGCTGCCCCTACTTCCTGTGACACTTTCACAAGTTCAAATAGTGTATCCACCCTACTCACCTGGGAATAGCTCTCCACACTGGCTTGGTTTTTTCCATCCTCTCTACATTAAGATCAGAGAGGCTGATTCAGACACAACCCTTCATCCTGCCCAGGTTGTTTGCCATGGAAGATGACTTTTGCTCTCTTAGGTCCTTCATAGCTGCCTACATCTTCTCCAGGGATTATTTCTGCATGGACTTTTGAGGTTTCCAGAAGGTGGATGATTCCCTACATTCCTGTATTGTAAGACCAACTCTGTCCCTGCTCTTCTGTAAAGTTATATTGAGTGAAGAGTGTATGGTTAGGGATAATAACAAGTTTGATTTATGTTAGTAATCATTCTGCAGGATGAATAATGGTATTGGGAACCTGCCTTGTTAATAAGAATATAGAGGTGAAATATAAGTATGAAAACAGAAATCTAGGTAAAATTTGAAGCCCAGAAGTGCATTTCGCCCTTGATTGGGATACTTAGCTTTTAATTATGTTCTGCACAGGTGTCTCAGATAATTTAACATACAGCGTCATAGGACCATGTATCTTGGATGATTGAATGTCGAAGAGAACATCCAGTCAAAAAGGGATAGTCAGTAGGATTAGGAAGATAATCGGTAGGTTTAGAAGGAAGAGTTAGTATAGGATTGATACCAAAAGTTTTTTTAGCAATAGGGTTTCGGGTAGAGAGTGAATGTATATGTCAGCCATATGAAGAGTCAATCACAATGATGAAATGGGATAAATATGTAGGAAAGCAGAAATCAATAGAGACATTAGGAATTCAGCCAAAGTATAAAGTGAGTGATAGAATTAGATATTTTGAACAGGTTTGAGGTTGAATACAAAATCTTAGGAAGAAACGAATATGTAGTCACCAATACGATTGATATTTGAGAGCATTAGGCAACCTGGACATGGATGTTTTTAGTAATCCATGCTCACTTTTCTTTTAGGCTTTGGTGAAAGGTGAATAAAATATGTACTTGTCACTTCCTATTTTTCTGTATGCTTAACAAAACACTGTTGAAATCTTGAGAACTGTTTGCCAATCTTGTTCCCAGAATGTGTTGTCCCCAACTGCCAAACTGCAGAATGTACTCTCTCACCCATTTGCTCGCAAACCGACCAGTCGCCCGGACCCATCAATAAACTTCCCTCCCTGTCCTCTCCATGGAAAGAATATAAGCTCTGCTTAAGCTGTTTCAGGGCTCTCTGCTCTATCCAAGTGAGGTCTGAGCCCCAGCATGCTGGACTCCCAATTAACCCTTTACTATTGCATGAGACAGTCTCTTGGTGGTCTCTTCCTCCAATGCTTGCCAGAACTTCACATCTGAAACCCCCAGCAAGATCCATCAGCGGTGTACGAAAGACTCCCAACGAGCTCCTATCAGGATAAGTAAGGTACCTCTTTCGTGTTTCAGGTTTCAGGTTAGGGCTTTGCAAAATGGCTATCGGTGATGAGCGTGAGCTCTCTCAGATGCTGGCTGACAGACGTGTCACAGAGCCACAGGCCACATTCCTGGGAAATGCCCCAGAGGATTCGGAAAATAGAGGAACAATAGTATCCTCGACTCAGTGATTTTTTTGTTTCGGATTCGGTTTTGCCAGCACATAAGGTTTTGCTGGCTAATCAGTCCTGGTCTCAGTATTGGACGTCCATTGCCTGTCTTTATTGTCTTGTCTTGTCGTGTTGTGTGTCATTGATTTCACTGTTTGTATATCTTTCATTATGGGACAGAGCACTTCAATGCCTCTGTCCCTGACTCTTGTTCAGTGGACCAAAGTCCACTTAAGGGCTCAGAATCTTTCTATTTCAGTAAAACGCCGGAACTGGCAGACTCTCCGTGCCTCAAAATGACCCACCTTTGGAGTCGGATGGCCCCTGAAGGAACTTTCTACTTCCCACTAATTCAAAAAGTCAGAAATATTGTCTTTCAACTGGGGCCACATAGCCATCCAGATCAACAGCCATATATCTTAACTTTGCAGGACCTCTGCAAATCTCCTCCTCCATTTGTGAAGCCTTTCTTTGTCCCTGCCCCTGCTCCTCCACCTTCCCCCATGATTCTATCTCTCAAACCCTCTGCTCCTCCTCCTCCACCCTTTGTTATTCCTGAGTCTCAAGACTCAACTAGACTCTCCGCACCCTCCTTATCCCCTACCCTCTTCCCCCAACACCCAACACCCTCTAAGTGATTCCCTTGCTGCTGACTCAGCCTCTCCGCCATTGGAGGATGCTAGGCCGGCCCAGCACCCTCCAGATTACTACCCGGCAGCACACAAAGCCACTCCTTCCCTGGACAAAGCTGGCCCTGGTAAAAGAACTCAAAGAACTTGCCGGCGGTGTCACTCCTGCCTACTTGGGATGACTGCCAACAACTCCTACAGACTCTCTTCATGACAGAGGAACGAGAGGAAAACCTCCTGGAAGCTAAAAAAAAAAAAAATATCCTCGGACAAGATGGGTGACCGACACATCTTCCCACATAATCAAAGCCGGCTTCCCATTGAACCAACCCAACTGGGACACCAACACGTTTGAAGGTAGGGAGCATCTGTCCACTTATTGCCGGTCTCTAATAGCGGGTCTCCAAGCAGCCGCTAAGGTGACCAACTAATTGGGCCAAGGTTGGAGAGATTATTCAAGGGCCTGATAAATCTCCCTCTATGTTTCTAGAGAGAATTATGGAGGCATATAGGAGATATACTCCTTTCGATCCTCAGGCAGAGGATCAAAAGCCATCTGTCATGATGGCCTTCATTGGGCAAGCTGCCACGGATATTAAAAGAAAGTTACAATGCGTAGATGGATTCCAAGATATGACTTTGAGAGATTTAGTCAGAGAAGCCTAAAAAGTAAACTATAAGAGATAAACTGAGGAAGAGAAGGAACAAAGGAGGAAGAAAGAAAGGGAGCAAAGAGAGGATGCCAGAAGAAAAAGATAGACTAATGCATTGACTAAGGTACTGGTCACAACAAAAAATAGGACAGAAATTAAGAAACAGGGATACAGGAAGGGATACCTGGGCCCACGCCAAAAGCCACCCCTGGCCTCAGATCAATGTGCCTACTCAAAAGAAAAAGGACACTGGGCCAAAAAGAGCCCTAGAAAGAGACAGCCACACTAGCCAGACATTCTGACTCTGGAGGATGACTAAGGAAGTCGGGGCTCAGATCCTCTTCCCGAGCTCAGGGTAACTTTTGAAGTGGAGGGGACCCCAGTACACTTTGAAGTGGATACAGGGGCAGTATACTAAGCCCTTAAAGACCCATTGGGCCCTCCATCAAATAAAAGGTCTCTATTTCAAGGGGCTAATGGCAGTAAATATCAGGCATAGACAACTAAGAGGATCATGGACGTGGGGAAAGGAAAAATCCATCACTCCTTCCTAGTAATCCCAAGATGCCCGGCCCCATTAATGGGCCGAGATCTCCTCACCAAGCTCCGGGCCAGAATAACTTTTAACCCTGAAGGTCCCCAAGTGAAAATTATAAATCCTTCAGTAAAAACTCCTATAGTCACAGCTTTAACTGTCAGTAGAAGATGAACATCAACTCTTCACACCCCACAAGACTGATCAGACAGGCAAGTTACCCCAGAATTGGATAACATATTACCCAGAGGCCTGGACAAAAACTGCTGGCTTAGGCCTGCCCATTAAAAAACCTCCAATAACAGTGGAGTTAAAAACCTCAGCCTCTCCAATCAATGTCAAAAAATATACTCTGGGAAAAAAAATCTAAAGATGGGATAAGGCCCCATATTCAGAAATATCTGGTCTTAGGGGTCCTAAGGCCCTGTTAATCAGCCTGCAACACTCCCCTGCTACCATTAAAAAATGCCAGGAACCGGGGACTATCACCCCGTTAAAGACCTACGAGAGATCAACAACAGAGTGCAGGACATTCACCCCATGGTACCTAATCTGTGCAATCTGCCTAGCACTCTGAACCCTGAGCAGAAATGGTATACTGTTCTGTACTTAAAAGATGCTTTATTTTGCTTGCCTCTGCATAAAGATAGTTGCTGTTTGTTTTCGAGTGGGTAGACCCAGAAACCGGAACGTCTGGTCAACTAACTTGGACTAGACTCGAACAGGGGTTCAAAAACTCCCCCACTCTCTTTGATGAAGCTCTCCACAGAGATCTCAACAACTTCAGAACTACACACCCTGCTTCAACATGTGGATGGCCTGCTTCTGGCAGCCAACACCAAGGAAAACTGTGAATCTGGGACCCAAGCACTATTATCTGAGCTTGCTAAACTGGCGTATAGAGCTTCTGCCAAAAAGGCCCAAATTTGCCAGCAGAAGTTATCTTCCTGCGCTATTCACTTAGGGGCGGTAAAGGATGGCTCACTGAGCAAAGAAAACAAACTGTTGTGCAGATACCACACAGATCTAACAGCAGACAACTCAGAGAGTTTCTTGGGACTGCTGGCTTTTGCAGGTTATGGATACCTGGGTTTGCATCATTAGCTGCTCCTTTATACCCGGTGCTAAAGGGAGATGCCCATTTCCAATGAACCCCTGAGAACCAGGAAGCTTTTGATAACACCTAAGGACTCTGACACTGAACCATCAACTTCACTGAGCTCAGCCTGCAATTTCAGAAAGCCCTACACTAAGTTAAAAATGTATATCAACTCACTCACCTTGGTTCAAAGAAATTGCAGGCATTCCTGAAGGATCAAGAACAGAGTTTTCCACTAACCGATTCACAGAGAAAGGGAAGAACTGAATGGGTAACAAAAGCCTGTCGGGTCTGTCAATTGGTTAATGCTTACACTTCCAAGCTTCTTGCAGGAAAGCACCTATGAGGAACCAGACCAGGACAATTCTGGGAATTGGGAAGTTGACTTTACTGAAATTAAGCCAGCAATGTATGGACTTAAATATCTCCTAGTCTTTGTAGATACATTTTCAGGATGGATTGAAGCCTCCCCAACAAAAAAAAAAGAAAGAAAAGAAAGAAAAGAAAAGAAAAGAAAAGAAAAAACGGCCCAAATGGTGGTCAAAAAGATTCTGAAAGATATTTTTCCAAGATTCTGCCTGCCTAAGGTAATATGGGTCTGATAATGTACCGGTGTTCATGGCCCAGGTAAGTCAGGGGTTAGCCAGAATTCTAGGGGTTTATTGGAAGTTACATTGTGCTTATAGACCCCAGAGCTCAGGACAGGTAAAAAAATAAAAAGAACCATTAAAGTGACCTTAACGAAATTAAGCTTAGAAATTGGCATAAAAGATTGGACTATGCTCCTGCCTTATGCACTGTTTCATGCAAGAAATACTCCCTCTGTTTCTTTGTCTAACCTCACCCCCTATGAAATTCTCTATGGTGCCCCTGCTCCAGTAAGGGACCTAACCCCAACTCTAAGACCTAACGATCCCTTCCACACCCCCTTGCTTGACAGACTTAAAGCTCTTGAAAGAACTCAGCGATACTTGTTGAAACATCTGGCCCCTTCCTACCAACCAGGGTATGATGGGACTCCACATCAATATCAAGTAAGAGACCTCATCTACTAAAGACGACATCAGGTGTCATCCCTGAAGCCCCGGTGTAAAGGACCATACCAGGTGCTACTTATAACACCTACAGTGGTAAAGGTAGACGGAATCACTTCATGGATCAATGCCTCTCATCTCAAGCCTGTGCCATGTCCCCACTCTGGCTGGAAGCTGGAAAAGACTGGTAACCCTTTCAAACTGTGTGTTCGCCATGTGGATAAGGCTATAGACTCTCCCCTTGGCCACCAGTAGTCCTAACCATCATCAGCCCGTTCAGCAGCGATGGCTGATCACAAATCCTACTAGACAACAAGTATGGTCTACCTCTAACACAGCCCCCTGAGGGACCTGGTGGCCATCCCTCCACCCAGACATTTGTCAGCTACCTATAGGTCTGTCATATTGGGATAGCCCTGATGAACAGGATTCCACTAAAATTCCATTAAATCCCTTTCGTACCATAGGTAATGGAAACCAAAATTATGGATATAGGGACACGTGAGCCAGATGCAGTTTGGCTAGCCTAGATTACTATGTTTGCCTGGTGGACTATCAAATCCACAAACAGCCATGGCTGTGTGGGGAAAAGCCGACTTCTTCTGTAAGTCATGGCGATCTGAGCATACAGGGGCTGCCTGCTGGAACCCAAACTCCTCATCAAATTCAGTACACAGCATTGGCCATATTACCAATTAGACAACCAAAATCCATGTCCCCCAGAGGGGTCTCTAGATTCTCAAATTCTGCATGGACTTTTTAACTTCGGCAAGTGCTCAAAAGGGTTGAAGGAAATTCCCCTATGTGCAGGCCTTTTTCCTCCTTTGCTCACATCCTGAACAATTCTTCTCTAATAGATCCTCACCCTCAGATTTCTGCTCCAGACTCTCTGCTGTCACTTCCACCTCAGGAATTTGATTTCTCCCCTCCAATTACTAGATCAAAAACCCAAACCTCTACCCTTTCTCAGACCATTGCCCCCTTGCTGAGGTAATAGGTACTTAGGTACCCCTAAACCCGGACACTCCTCTATTCTTCTGTCAGTGCCCACAATGGGTCCCAACAGGTCCTCTTACCTGCTAACCCAAAGCTCAAACCAGCTGAGAAGAGCCCTCAGACCCCTATCCAAGATGTAATGAAAATTACCTTTAAAGTTGCATTGTCAACACTGAATACAGGTTACTAAGAATTTAAAATCCCTCACAGGCTTTTTGAGATACTCACTCCCATCTTCCCCTCTGCTCTACTTGCTCTACTGCTCAAGTTTTTTTGCTAGCAAAATCCCAAACCCCTTTCCCATTATTCTTTTAATCTCTCCTTCCTGATTCTCAGATCCATGGAGCTGCTCTCACCCCCTGCCTTCCACTCTTCCCCCTCTGTACCAAGACCACAGAAAATTCTTAAGTGACCTTCTCCAGAAGTCTTCACCATGACTGACTTTAGGACTTTCAGCAAAAGAATCCCTATGAAAGAGTTCAATGTAGATAAACTTCCTCTTTTCTTGTTGCCCTGTTCTAGTTGCCACTGGCTGGAAAAATCAGCACTCCTAAGCTAGACACCCCTTACTAGTTTTTCACAAAATATGTGAACAAGGCCTCTGGCCTTGAGCTGGAGCTTCACAGAGATTGCTACATTTCTAAGATAAAGAAGTTACCAACTGGGCTCCATTTTAACAGCTGGCAGGGAGAAAAAAAAAAGACAAGACAAAAGCTCTCCCCCTCCCAGGTGTCCTTAAAAAGTTAACTTGCCAAAATAGAAGAAATAAAACAGAAACAAAAACTGCTTTTTGTGAACTTCTGCAGACTGTGATCTTCTGAGACCATTCCCTTACATGTTAGCTACAAAATTCTGAAACAACCTAAACTTGGGGTTCAGAGGATTAATTGATTACAACAGGAGCAATGCTCTCTAAATCCTTTTGCAACCAAATAGGACTGCTTCCCTAGCTTCGGTGCTATCTTAGGTGCCTTTCCTTGTCTGTTCCTACAACAGTATAATTCTATATACTTAATTATTGTTTATGTGTTCATAAAATGGTCAACAGATGTGATTAATTATGCAATGGTGCAGATGTTTCACAGAGTGCTCTATCATGACACAGGTTCATTTAAATTCAAATAGGGGGGCATAAAACCCGGTTCCGCTGGAAACCTGTATCCCTCACTTTAGCCATCCTATTTGGAATAAGAGTTGCTGCAGGTGTGGGCACAGGAACCACTGTCCTAGTCCATGGGACGCAACAAATGACTCAATGAGAAGCAGCAATAGACCAAAGCTTAAAGATATTAAAAACCTCAATCCCAGCTTTACATGAATCTTTAACCTCTCTCTCCAAAGTAGTTTCACAGAACAGGCGACGGTTTGACCTCCTCTTCATGAGAGAGGGGGCCTTTGTGCTGCAATGAGGGAAGAATGTTTTTTCTTTATGCTGACAATACTGGAGTTATAAAAGAATCTATGAGTGAATTAAGAAAACGCCTTGAAGAGTGTCAACGAGAGACAGAGGCCCAAAAAGCATGGTTTGAGTCTTGGTTCACACAGTCCCTGGGGTTAACTACGCTTTTATCTGCCTTGGCCAGTCCATTAATAATCCTCATATTATTGCTAACTGTAGGGCCCTGTTTGCTCAACCGTGTAGTTTCCTTTCTCCAAGTTCATATTGGCAAGTTAAACTTATGGTAATCAGACAACAATATACCTCACTAGCAGACATAAAATGTGACACCCCCCAATGATCACTTTTTTGATTAAAAGTAACCAGAACAAGAAGTGGGAAATGAAAGGTTTATTAAATAGGTACTTTTCACTTCCTGTTTTTCTGTATGCTTAACAAAACACTGTTGAAATCTTGAGAACTGTTTGCTAATCTTGTTCCCAGAATGTGTTGTCCCCAACTGCCAAACTGCAGAATGTACTCCCTCACACATTTGCAAGCAAACTGCCCACTCACCCTGACCCATCAATAAACTTCACACCCTGCCTTCTCCAAAGAAAGTACATAAGCTCTCCTTAAGCTGTTCTCAGGGCTCTCTGCTAAATTCAAGTGAGCTCTGAGCTGCAGCATGCTGGACTCCCAATACACACTTTGCTGTTGCATGAGACAGTCTCTTGGTGGTCTCTTCCTAAAATGCTCACTCGACCATTCCATTGGTACAATCATTAGTGTGACCTTTGCTTTTTGTGTCCAGAACATTACTGTGATAAAATGTATATGTAGGTCAGGTGACATGAGTATTTCTTCCACCATTTCTGGGAGGAATATTTTCAAGACCTAATAATTAGTATTGGGGTTATAAAGACGTGTACCCTGTGTCTATGAATATAGAGATAATGCATGAATAGACAATACTGTGTTTAAATAATATAAAAGGTTCCACTTTAAATAATGTATTGAATTGATATCTGAAAATATATAAGAAATCATTTATTGATATACAATCATTCATTCCAACCAGTTATACATCTAATGGTAATATTATGGTTATGGTTCATTATCTAGGGTGTGTGAGATTTCCTTCAAAATAATTATGGAAATCAAAAATAATGTGTTTGGAAAGAATTCTCATGAAAAGACCAGTCAAGAAACATGGAGAAATATATGTGTTCTAAAGTAGAAAGTGATTGAAAGTGAAACAAATGCCAATAAAATTGCAAACTTATGAATGAAATATATATCCAATGATGTGCATAAACTAAAGAAATAGTAATGTACAAGTGTTGAAAAAAATGAACTTCAAAATACACATCATGTCCCATAGGAGTCTACTTGCATTGATGTTAAACTGAGTAAGTTACTGTAGAAATATTAGGATTTGTAAACACCATTCACTTAAGTTAGTTTTCAGTGTTGGAAACAAATAGGTATTTCAGGTGGATGAATATTTCTGAAAATAATCTTGTGAAAAGATTATTATAAATCCACATACATGAATATGAATGAATTTAGGAAATGTATAATAAGACACATATATTTCATATTTTGAAAAATCTGGAGAGTATATATATATATATATATATATATATATATATATACACACAGATATTAAAAATTAGCACTATATGCCAATTGAAATTCACCATGAAATATATATTATCCACAGATCAAAAATATTCATTTTACTCAACATGGATTTATATATAATGTTGTTCAGCTAGGAAGCTCACCCATAGGGTGAATGTTCACTTCCAACAGCGTTTAGGAGGAGTGATCTCTTCTCACAATTTGTATCTGCCTATTCAGGTACCACACAATAGTGTACATGTGGTACCAGGTAGGATTATACATGTGCTTATAAAAATACATGTGCTGAATACGCTACAGCAAAAGGGAGAGAGGAATTCATATATTTGTTAACTTTAAAAACACATTGAGAACTATTTCAACAAAAAATGAGTAGATTAATAACTCCTACTCTATATAATGCAAAAGGCAAATCCAACTATACACTGTGCCTTTTCTGTACTGCTTGTATTTCAATTCTGTTTGGGTTATTTTCCTCCATCATATTAGGATTAGTAGACAGACTTTAGTAGGGTATGGGGTAGTGTCAGTGTTTCAGTATTTCAAAGGGAAAATTGGAAAATGAATCCAATGTGTATGCAAATGTGTGCTACACAAAAATCCACCCACTCTCATCCAGAACAATTACTTGACATTACCTTCGCCCCAATTAAGACACAATTAGAGGAGAAGAGTTATAAAATTTGTGAATACATATCTGGAATGGAAATTGCTCAGGAGTTCACAACTTTGGAGGTGGAAGAGGAGTTTCCAAAAGTAAGGGACAGGATAAAACTCCACAATCATGGAGCTCGGTTGGCCTAAAGACTTCTTGAGAAACTTCCTCTGAGGTTGGGTACTTGAAATATATGTTGTTGTCAGGAGCTTTATCTTCCTTTGTAGTGAGACCATCAAACCTCGGTCTGCATATATGTTACCTGGAGGACATGGTCTCTTATATTCCAATGAACATTAGGCAGCAGTGCTGAATTCTCTCTTTATAGATATCTGTGGCCACTGGGGGCTAAGTGTCTCTCCGTGTGGACTGTGAAGCTATTTGGTCATCCTCCACTTTTTGTGGTGTTTCTTGCTGCTGCATTGGGAGTTTGGTATTTGCTTCTTGAAAAACCAAAAGTTCAACTGGGACACAGTGCTGGAGGGAGTTCTGTCATGTGTCGTGTGTCAGGGTCTGCAGGAGAATGCACCAAATAGGCTTCTATCCCACATAGGTTGCCCCCTTGACCATAGCAACCTGATTCTGAACATTGCCCTGAAATTTCTCCATATAACAAGATGCCTTTACAAACAAGGTTCTGCTGGCTGCACCATGTCAGTCGCAACCCATTTGGAAGTAAATGGCAGATCCACATGGCCCCACCACAGATGTTTTATCACACACATGCACAACACTGTTCTATGACCACTAATCAGGAGGCTCCAATGTACTGACATCGCTGTTCTACACCATTATCATGAAACCCAGTCAATCAAGGCACTGTCTGTACACTCGAATTAGCAACAGGACATCCAAGGTTCTCCAGTGCCACCTGGTCAAGAGAATTTCAAGAATGTCATGGTATTTATGTAGCCATTTTTCAAGGATGAAGTTGGAGGCACTGTGTGTTTTCATTCATTCAGGAACCATTAAAGGTTGAGGAATATCATTTCAATGAAAGCTCTGGAGAAATTTCACAGGCAAGTCTTCCCAAAGAGTGGGCAAAAGGTTACATGAAGCCAGGCACATAGAGGTCTACAATGTGAGGTTCATGTGTGTTTTGACTCTCAACTATGGATGCCAAGGCTTTCAGAATAAAATCATATGGTATCATGGCTGAGATTACCTGTGCTCTGTGGAAAGCCACCCTTGGTCTAGATCTCAGTTTCCAAGGGCGACTCTCATGTGTGGCCTCCAAAAATGCCAACACAAATCATAGCAATTCTTCTCTGAGGTCAGTTCCACAACGCAGTCTCAAAGGGGAATCACATCAGAGTTTAAACCCCGGTAGACCCAGTCATCTTTTCCAACCACCACACTAATGACCACAATTAAAACCAAAACACTTCCACATAGCCCTCATATTCTTCCATATAGATACTCATCATAACCTCTGGCTGGAGGTTTCCATGACGGGCACATCCAAAGACAGTTTCCAAAATAAGTTCTCTTGCCCCTCATTTGCCTAAAGTCATTGTGGCCGGGACACCTTTCCTGTGAACCAGGAGTGATCAAATAGGCCTGCTCTTAATACTGCTCTGATTCTCCAATTTGAGGCCTACTGACAGTCAGGTATAGATTCTTTATGTGATTTGGAGTCATGAGGAAACCCAAGCACCTCTGCAGGGCTTTGAAGTACTAATTTTACCCAAAGGATTCCTATTCTCACTTGATGGATGTCAGGAAACTAATAGAGAAAGGCAAGAAGCTTCATCCACCATAACTGATCTTTTTGCCATTTTGGTTTTGGATGCACACATGGCATCTTTTTTAGATCCATCTGGTTTTGAGAATCTAAGCCACAACCTGACACAGGGCCAAGATGCTGATTCAGACACATCCATTTCCAAAGCAATTAAGGAAAGAGCCACAGGTGATGCCCATTTATTTCCATTTGAAAACTATTTTCTTCAGGCTTCACAAAGTGTGACCTGAGACAAAGACCTTTCTGACATTCAGGACAACAGAAAAATAGGTAAGTAAAAGGCCCAAAGCAGGGTTTCTCCACTGAGACTTTTCTATTCACACTGATATCTGAGTTTCCTGAGATGCTCACATTTCCTTCAGCTATTCAGTACATGGCCATTTCACAGAGCTTGGAGGTGGTACATATCTTGGACACAAAACCATGAGCCTATTCTGGAGAGTTGAGAGAATTCAGGAAGAAAACTGAAACTTAGGAATATAATAGGTGTTGCACATCAATAAGGCTGCCCACTCTCTATTCATACATTGGGCAGGATGAATGCTGGGAGCTTTCTACTAGACACAACACATCCATTGATGCATTCTCTTTTCTATTGTCTACAACCACTGACACAGTAGGATACACAGACATTGAAACACTAGCCTTGCCAAACGACATACAAGAAACAGCCTACCCCAAAACAAACAAACGGACTTTCCTACCTATTCTCAGAACATGAGACAAAACCACATACTCACACCCACACTCAAAAAGGCACCTCCTTCCCCCAAGTAGGTCTGTGACTATATGGAGTGTCCTCTGACTGGTGAGCCATACTTCGTTCCCCCGAAATGGCCTGTACGGTCTCAGATCTTGTCTCCTTTTTCAACTCAGTGAAGTTGCCAGCAGCCAGTGGTGAGCAACTACCTACTTTCCCAGGAAAGGACCCTCTACACAGCTATTCTGTCATTTGACCATCCTCACATCAGTAGGTACCAAGAAAGACTGACTATGTCCATGGTAAATACAAACAATTGAGCCCACTGGGACGGGGACTGGGACTGACTCTGGGTGCCTGGCTTCCTGGATACCAAGTTCAGAGAGTTCCATCAACAAGGAAGTTAAGTAGGTCAATTCTTTTAGGAACTGAGTGAGGTCACTGCCGTGACAACCAATTTGTCCTAACAGTTGCTTCAGTTGCTTCCAAGTGTCCCATGAGATGGAGGCTGCTCCTACTTCCTGTGACACTTTCACAAGTTAGAATGGTATGTAAACCATAGGCACCCAGGAACAGCTCTCCACACAGGCCTGGTTTGGTCTATCTTCTCTACATTAAGAAGAGAGAGGCTGATTCAGACACATCCCTTCATTCTGACCAGGGTTTTTGCATTGGAAGATGACTTTTGCTCTCTTAGTTCCTCAATAGCTGCCTACATCTTATCCAGGGATAATTTCTGCATGGACCTTTTAGGTTCTCAGCAGGTGGAAGATCCCCTACATTCCTGTATTGTAAGACGAACTCTGTACCTGCTCTTCTGTAAAGTGAGATTGAGAAAAGAGTGTATGGTTACGGTTAATAACAGGTTCTATTTGGGTTCGGAATCATTGTGCAAGATGATTAATGGTATTGGGAACCTGCAATATTTTCAAGAATATACAGGGGAAATATAAGTTCGAAAACAGAAATCCAGGTAAGATTTGAAGCCCAGAAAGGCATTAGGCCTTTGAGTGGGATACTTAGCTTTGAATTATATTCTGCAGAGATGTCTCAGATGAATCGATATACAATTGCCTTGTACCTTGGATGATTGAATGTCAAAGAGAACATCCAGTCAAAAAGTGATAGTCGGTAGGATTAAGACGAAAGTCGGTAGGTTTAGAAAGAAGAGTGAGTATAAGAGTGGGACCAAAAGTTCTTTAGCAATAGGCTTTCGGGTAGAGAGTGAATGTAAATGTCAGCACATGTGAAGAGTCAGTCACAATAATGAACTGGGATAATATGTAGGGAAGCTGATATCAATAGAGACATTAGGAAATCAGGCAAAGTATAAATTGTGTGGTAGGATTAGACATTTTAAACAGGATTGAGGTTGAATATATAATCTTAGGTAGAAACAAATATGCATTCACCAATAGGATTGACATTAGAGAGCATTAGGCAACCTGGACATGGATGTTTTTAGTAATGCATGCTCACTTTCACTTAGGCTTTGGTACAATCATAAGTGTGACATTTTCATTTTGTGTCCAGAATATTACTGTGATAAAATGTATATGTAGATCAGGTGACATGAGTATTTCTTCCAACATTTCTGGGAGCTACATTTTGAAGATGAATAAATTAGTATTGGGGATACAAATAGATGTACCCTGTGTCTATAAATATAGAAATAATGCATGAATAGACCATACAGTGAATAAATAATAAAAGTGGTTCAAACTTTAAATAATGGATTGAATTGATATCAGAAAATATACAGGGAATCTTATATTGATATACAATCATTCATTCCAATCAGTTACACATATAATGGTAAAATTAGGGTTATGGTATATCATGAAGAATGTGTGAGTTTTTCTTCAAAATGATTATGAAAACCAAAATGAATGTTTTTGGAAATAAGTGTCATGAAAAGACCATTCAGGAAACTAGGAGTAATACATGTGTTCTGAAGCAGGAAATGATTGAAAATGAATCAAATGAGTATAAATTTGTGAACTTGTGCATGAAATATATATCCTATGATGTGAATAAACTGAAGAAATTGTAATGTACCAGTGTTGAATAAAATGAACTTCAAAATACACATCATGTCCGATAGATTTCTACTTGCATTGATGTTAAACTGTGTCAGTCACTGTAGAAATATTAGGATTGTATGCACCATTCACTTAAGTTAGTTTTCAGTACTAGAAAACAGATATGTATTTCAGGTGGATGAATATTTCTGAGAATAATCTTGTGAAAAGTTGATTATAAATCCACATACATGAACATAAATGAATTTAGGGAGTGTATATAAGACACATATATTTCATATTTTGAAAAATCTGGAGAGTGTATATATATACAAAACACACACACAGACAATAAAAAGTAGCAATATATATGCCAAACGAAATTCATCATGAAATATATATCATCCATAGATGCAAAAATATTTATTTTACTGAACATGGATTTATGTAAAATGTTGTTCTACTAGGAAGCTCACCCATAGATTGAATTTTGAGTTCAAACAGCGTTTATGGGGAGTGATCTCTTCTCACAATTTGTATCTGCCAAGTCAGCCTCCTCACAAGAATGTACGTGTGATTCCAAGTAGGATTGTATATGTGCAGATAAAAATACATGTGTTGAATAGGCTACAGAGAAATGGAGACAGGAATTCACATATTTCTTAACTTTAAAAACACATGGAGAACGATTTCAATTAAAAATTAACTAGATTTATTACACCTACCCTATATCATGCAAAAGGCAAGTCCAAATATACACCATGCCTCCTCTGAACTGCTTGTATTTCTATTCTGTTTGGGTTATTTTTCTCCATCATATTAGGATTAGTAGTCAGAGTGTAGTAGGGTATGGGTTAGTGTCAGTTGTCCCGGCCGGCCGGACACATCAATGTGGGCAAGGAACCTAGTTGGGGAGGAATGAAGGGACAAGAGACACGAGAGATTACAGCAAGACTGGAGTTCTGATCATGCTGCAAACTTTTATTGTTCTCACATGGGAATTTATATGCTGTGGATGGGAAAGCTCTCTTATCGGCAGTTGCTGGATGTCTTCAAAAAGTGAGATAACCTCAGGATGCTGCAGGAAGACAGATGGCCGCAGGATGTCTCAGGGAGATAGATGGCTGCGGGATGTCTCCCAGGCAGGATATCTCCCAACGGGCTGTTTCTTTTCAGTGTCAGGCTATTCTTTGAAGGAGAACTTCCTTCTAGCCCCTGACCTCTCCCGCTTTCTTATATAAAATATTTGACCATATCTTACCGGCCAATGTTTTAGGGGGTGATAGAGGCTCTGTTTCTCTAGCAAGCCTTAGAATATCTCCTGATTCGAGAGAGCATGTTTACTAGGAGATTTCGTGGTGGCCTTGGCATGTTTTTGGAGGAGACGGCTTTGAGGGGGAAGCATGCCGACCACCATGCACCAGAGCGTGTCACCAAGAGGTCTTCTGTTTTGGGATCCGTGGATACATCCTCCTGCAGTCCATCCTGCACCCTCCGTTAATATGGCCTAACGTCCTCACTCCATGGGTGCATCCTCCCCCAAGTGGAGGTGCCCATGGAGGACGAACCCTTATGGCAATGGCAGAAGATGGTTGGTCAGAGCTGTTACTTATAGTTTAATGTAAGAAAGAGAGATCTGTGGGGATGTAAACTTAAGAAATAAGCCTGTGAGAAGGGTAGAACATCCTTTTAAATGTTGGCAGCATGGTCTTCCATCTCCAGGCGATGATACTGGACCTGTATGGGCTTAGAGGCCAAAATATTAATCTGTTCTATAATAAATTGTACAAGCCTGTTTATAATGTAGGGTCCTATGGACACCATTAAAAGTAAACCCAACAAAGGGCCTAATAGGGGAAGAAGGTAGGGTAGAAATCTATGAAACCCAGTCCAGAGGGGATTTTCAAAAAGTTCCCTTCATCTCTTTTCTAGATCTTCTTGAAGCTGCTTAATTTTAGTGCGTACTATGCCTGATTTATTGGCATTAAAGCAGCATCGTTCCCCTAAGGCCAAGCAAATACCTCCCTGGTTAGCTGTCAGTAAATCTAAGCCTTCTCTGTTTAGAAGGAACACTTCTGCCAGGCAGTCTACTAGGTCCTGCAAATCTTTAATGGTTCCTGATAGAGTTTTTACATCATTTATAAGTTGTTGAGACAGGCGACGCTAAGAGTGTATAGCCATGCCTAAGCCAGCTGTACCTGTGCCCACAGCAGCTGTTATTCCAAGGCTGGCAAGGAGTGGTAAGGCCTGTATTGCCCGCCTGTGTCTTTTGACTAAGGTTTCTAGACTAGGAATGCATAGAGTTTCGTCTCCTGGGACAATAGTTATATCAGGGAGTAATAAGGTAAGAACACAGCCAAGGGTCCAATTCAATGGAAGCCTCGGGAAGGCCGAGTTTCCTCCACACATAAAAACTGTGCCATTGGAGGGACAAAGAGATGGGGTGGGTGAGGAATAGTTTTGTACTGTTGAGCAATTTCCAAAGGAAGTAACTCCAACATCAATATCATAGGTATTATTTTGCATCGTGCCTAAAAGACATATTGTAAAAGTACCTATAGACTGTACTTTAAAAGGAAATCTGGGTTGGCATGTATTATCATCGTCTATGATAGAATTAATAGGAACTGCCATAGGCATGATTGCCCCTGTTGTCATGGAGAGCCAGCAATCACCAGCAAAGTTGGGGTTGGAATTATTAAGCAAGGAGAAGGTAGTTTCCAAAATATCTAATGTATTGTTATCTAAACCTGGGAGCTGGCATTTTGGCTATATTAAGGGATGATATGTGAGCTCAGAGATTTGGGGTTTCAAAAGTTTGATTATCTGAGGATGCTTGACAGCATTAGGGAATCCTCCACCATCAGTGACCCCTGTAGGTCCCTTAATGGGGCAGCAGGAGGGTTTACCAACAGGGCCTTGGCACTCAGCTGACTGTAGCTTGGTGTATTTGCCTTCTCCTCCCTGGTCAAAAAGAACGGGGGTATAATGAATAGTGGTCCCTCCTGCTGCATGAGTTTTAGTTAGGGAGGCTTCAAAAAATTGTTCTCCCTGCTTGTTAACACAAATTGAGGCCGACGCATAACAAGTGGCATGCATCGCTTGGGTATGCGTTCAAGTTGCAGAACAATTTTGGATAGCTTTACTTGTACTAGGGGGAATAATCTTTGGCTTGTTAACACATACCAATTTAGGCTGATGAACTCCTCTGAGTTTATGGTCAACCTCGGCCCGGAGGTAAGCCACCTTAGTCACGCAGTCAGCAGTCTGGGTCAAACTAGTGGGAGCCTGACTCCAAGATCCTCCCTTGCGTTCACAGGGAGGGCCAAAAAGGTACTCCATGATGTTGGAAGGTGGAGGGCCAAAGCCTCCGTGTACAATCCTGTTCAGCATAAGTGCCTTAAGTAGGATCCTCACACAGATTGTTGGCTGCATCTGAAAAAGAGGAAATTTTGTCCTCAGGGGGAGGGCCTCCATCCCCATGTTTAGGTAAGCCATTAACCTGTTTAACCAGGCGTTCTGGTAACCATCTTGGGGCTACTTGCTCTTCGTCCAAAACACAAGCTGAGCCTCGTCCACAGATGAGGACAGAACCTGGGCCTTTCCATTTATTTGTAAGGGGATTGTGCCACATAACAGGTGGGCGAACAGAATTGTACGAGGATTGCCTGTGTCAGTCTGCAGCCGAATGACATTCATTGTCTAGGGAAAGAAAAATAAGGGCAAATAATGCATGATTAAGGCGATGCCTGAGAGTGGTAAATACAAGTGCAGAAGCATTAATGTGGGTTAGCCAAGTCTTTAGGTAAGGTGGGCACGTTCCACAATGCCTGAGGCTTGTATGGAATAACAGTAGTATGACAAATTTGCGAGGTAGCACAAAACTGTTTAAACTTGGCACTGGTATATGCAGGACAATTATCTTTTTAATATGTATTGGTTTACCCATTACAGACAACGCTGAAACAAGATGAGAAAGGACATATTTGATAGCCTCTCCAGAATGTGGTGATGCAAAAATAAGGCCGCTGAAGGTATCTACAGAAACGTGTATATTTTTGGTTTTTCCAAATTCAGAAAAATGAGTAACATCCATTTGCCAAAACTGATTGGACAGTAATCTTCGGGGGTTAACTCCCAAGTGTTGAATGGGGAGGGAGACAGGGCAACCAGGGCATGCTTTTACTATTTCTCGTGCCTGTTGCCTGGTACTTTTACATAGTTATCGAAGGTTCTGGGAATTTAGATGGTGAAGATTGTGTAACTCCGTGGCCTTTTGAGTGGAGCCAACAAAAATTGGAAAGATGAAACGAGTTGCTGCATCAGCTTTGGCATTACCTTGTGTTAGAGGGCTGGGAAGATCAGAGTGTGCCCTGATGTGTCCTAAGAAAAATGGGTGTTGTCTGGCCTGAATTAGCTGCTGAAGCTGGTGAAACCGATGGGCCACATTGGAAGAAGCCTTAATGGTGGGTGAAATCTCAAGCAGGGGCACAGAATGAGCAATGTAGGCACTGTATGTATAAATATTAACAGGATTATCAAAAAATGTTTTAAAAACTTGTGTTATGGCAAACAATTCCACAAACTGTGCTGATTGATAGACAGTATCAAAGGTGTTAGGCTGGTTATTGACAACAAAGACTGCTCGGCCATTACTGGAACTGTCTGTAAAGACAGTAAGGGCTTGAGGAATGGGAGCCTTTTGAGTAATTTTGGCAAAAATAAATGGATGTAACTGGACAAAATGTAAAAGGGGGTGATTGGGGAGGTGGTTGTCAATTGTTCCCAAAAAGCCTGATAAGGCAATATGCCATTCATCCTCTGTCTGTAGTAAAAATTGGGTTTGGTCTTTAGTACATGAAATTAAAATATTATCATGGTCTTTGCCAAAATGTTGTCGAGATAACAAACGACTTTTAAAAATAATAGAAACTACCTGAGCAAGAAAAACAGTAATAACCTTGGAGAATGTGGTGGGTAAATGGACCCAAAGCAAAGGCAGCCTTTATTTCTAAAATGTGTATTTCGCTGCCAAAATATTCCTGTGGGTGTATGAGGAGTGTGTAAAATAACCAGAACCAGAGGAAGGTTATAAGAATGTTCTGTAAAAAACTGTTTGGCAATGGCTTCTGTGACTTGGTTTAATGCCTGTCATGCCTCGGGAGTAAGATTTTGAGGGGAGGAGGGGTGGGAATCACCTCTCAAAATATCATTAAGGAACCAAAGTACACAAGTGGGTAATTTTAAATATGTTTTTAGCCATTGAATATTCCCCAGTAATTTTTGAAAATCATTAAGGGTGTGAAGATGGTCCACCCATAGTTGTATCTTAGGAATTTGGATCTGATTATCTTGAAGTTTAAGGCCCAAATAGGTATAACAGTCCTGTGTTTTAACCTTATTAGGAGCTATCTGTAGTCCCAAGGTAGTGAGGATTTTGTAAAGGTCCAAGTAACAATTATTAAGGTCATGGTTATTAGGTGCAGCAATTAACAAATCATCCATATAATGTAAAATATAAATTAGTGGCCATAGCTCTCTCACAGGGTCTACTGCTTGAGCAACGTATTTTTGGCAAAGACTAGGGCTGTTGGCCATACCTTGGGGACGAACCTTCCATTGAAATCTCTGCATAGAGCCCTGAAAATTAATGCGAGGGAGACTAAAGGCAAAATAGTGTCTATCCTCAGGATGTAAAGGAATGGTAAAAAAACAATCTTTTAAGTCAATAATCATTTTACAATAGTTTTTGGGAATAGCCACTGCTGTGGGAATGCCTGGCTGTAGTGCTCTTATTGGGCACATAGCTTTATTAATGGCACACAAATATTGTAAAAGGCACCACTTGCCTGATTTTTACTTGATAACAAAAATTGGAGTATTCGATGTTGAGGTTGAGGGCTCTACATGGCCGGCTGCCAGCTGTTCCTGCACTAACATGGAGGCAGCCTCCAAATTTTCTTGGGTAAGGGGCCATTGATGCACCCACACAAGAGTCTGAGTCTCCCAAATAATTTTATCTCCATAGGGTACAGGACAGTCAGAGACCGACACTAAAAATCCGAATACCCAAGTCCATATGTATTTGTTTTTTGTATGGGTTTTATTGGCTCAACCAGTCCTTGTCTCAGTCTCCCAAGGCCTGTACCAGGGACAAAATTTATATGAAGCATTTGATGAGTGACCATGGAATTGGGACTGGCATGAATAACTTCCATTTGACTCAAAACATCTCGGGCCCATAGGTTAACAGAGAGGTCAGGAACAACGAAAGGAGTGACAATTCCCTTATTACCCTCTTTATCAGTCCAGCTAAGAATCGTAGAGCTGACCAGAAGATTTTTTGACTGTCCTATCCCTTTAAGGTCAGTCAACGATGAGGTGAGGGTCCAAGCTGATGGCCAATATTTTTGAGAAATAATTGTGGCATCAGCTCCAGTATCTAGAATTCCTTGGAATTCCTTTCCTTCAGTAAGTAAGGAAATTGTGGGTCTTTTGTGAGAAACTGGTTGAACCCAATTAACATCACAGCAGCCCAAGGAGGCAGTCCCCCGTGGTAGGTTTGGGTGGTGGAAGTGCCTCTTGGATTCAAGGGAAGGAGTATTAATTGTGCAAGACTTGTTCGTGCTGGGATGGCCACAACTCCATTAATAGCTGTGGCCAGTATTTTTTTTCTCCAGTGAAATCATTATTATTAATGCCATGGAAGACCTGAACACCATGTAAGTTAGTAGAGGCTCTTCCAAAAATAAGGGCACACATATGAGATTGATGGGGACCCATAATTCCAGTGGGTATTATATGGGGCCCTTGCATTGAGTCCAATATAGTATCGGTGGTGGCACAGAGGTCCAATCCTGTGCTGCCTGGAGTGGCTAGTTGGAGGGAGGCAATTGTGGAGAAGAATTTTGAGGTAGGTTGGGAGTTTGGGAGGGAACAAATCTTATTGCCCCTGGGTTTGTCCTGGGGGATGTCGTGGCCCAGGGCTGGCCCCGCAGGGAGTTTCCCAAGAAGCAGAAAAAAATAGGCTGTCTGAGGGCATTTGTCTTTGATCTACACTCACTGGCCCAGTGATGACCTTTACCACATCTAGCGCAAAGGATAGCTTGGGGCGGTATAGCCCCAGTTGAAGGAGACGCTATTCCTAGGCTTTGTTTGCCTGTGGGACACTTGCATGCAAAATGGACAGGTTGTTTACAAGTAAAGCAAGTACGTGAGCCAGGATTGTGAAAGGTCTTGGTAAAGGTGGCACCTAGGGCAAGACCCATGGCATGGGCTGCACCTACCCCTGCACAGAGTCTAATAAAGTCAGAAAGTTTTCCTTTATCCTTATGTGGTTGAAGAACATCCTGACATGCCGGGTTGGCGTTTTCAAAGGCAAGATGTTTTACAAAAGCGCTTTTGCTTTCGCTTGGTCCAAGCAAGCATTCCACAGCCAGGTTAAGCCGGGGAACAAAGTCGCTATAAGGCTCGTCGGGCCCTTGTCGAATTTTTGCCGGGGAAGTGGTAGCCGAGGCTTTTGAGGGAGGTGTCTCCAAGCATGTAAGCCAGCCATCTGAATCTGCATCAAAAGTCCAGCAGGGAAATGTGCCTGTTTAGTTTTAGTGTCAAAAGGCTCATTCCCCCTAGCTTAACATAAGTCCCGGATTTAGAGGAGGCCTTAGTTAAAATTTTTTGAGCAGTTTCCCGACAGTGCTCTTTGAAATCTGCATTCCATAACAGGAAGTCTCTGGCACTGAGAGTAGCTTGGTCTAAAAATTTCCAATCATTGGGAGTAAGTCATTGTGTGCTGTGGCTTTCTAATAAAGCCAACGTGTAGGGTGCAATGGGGCCACAGTGAGCACAAGCCTTTTTAAGTATTTCAGGAAAATGCAGGCTTAATTTTTTGTAGACTCTGGGTTCCTGCCTGCCTAGGGCTGAACTCCTCATCCTCTGAGTCCTGATCTCCTTAATCCATTTCCCCGCTTCCTCCTCTTTATCCTCGTCTAAGTCTTTGACCTCAGCCTGGGCAGGCTTATCTATCAGACTGGTGGTGACTGGGAAGGCGAGCACAGGTCAATGGAGTGGCTTCGCCTTTGAATTAGACCACTGTAGGCCAGTTGCTTTGACTCCATACCTAAGGCTAATGAACAGATCTCGAAGTGAAGGGATCTTAATTCTTTTAAAGGTTGGATCTGTTCCTGTGTATGTTGAAAGGATGCTCACAAAGGAGCCAGTTTAGGCAAGGGAAGTGGGGAAAAATATCGGGGGGGGCATTTGTACCCTGAAGGGCCAGAGCACAAAAGGCAGGAGGGATATAGGAGGGAGGTGGATGTGTAAGTCCTATAGGCTGTGGCAGGGTCTTGAGAGGTGGAGGGTCTTCTGAATGGTAGCGAGCTGCTTCCTTCTCCAAGGTAGCCTCCTCTACAGGGGTCAATGAGTCTCCGGTATTTAAAACTGGATAAAGGCAGTTGGTAACCATTGGAGCCTTATTAATTAGGGTGGTATTTTGAGGGGGACCAGGAAGGTTCCCACGGTCCTGGGGAGCCTGAGAAGGGTCTATGTCTATACTAACTGATGGGCATGCCAAGGGGATATGAGAAGTATTTGCATAGTCTCTTCCCCAACCTTGACAAATTTTAAGGTACCATTGTCAAAGGGTGAACTTTTAAGAATTTTATTAATTAAGTTCCAGTAAGAAAAGGTGGGAACAGGCACTTTTTCTGGGCCAAAGAATTCATAATAATCTTTTAAACAGTCTCCTACTCTAATCCATCTTTTACCATCAATGGTCCTTTCAAGAGGAAACCATGGACACTGCTCTCTTATGTGTGAAAAGAAAAAAAAATTAAGTCTTTTTTCTTAATACGCGCCCCCATGTCTGGAAGGACTCCTTGTAGCCTGACAAAAACAAATCATGTGACGAAACTGCTTGTCCCATGGTGGGTCAATCACCGTGTGTCATCCCCACTCTCCTCCTGGATCTTTCTCTCGGTGGTGTCTTCTGCGGTTATTGCAAGCTCCGCTTGACCAAATCTTCCAGGAGGACGGGGTCCCCCTCAATCAAAAGCTCGAGCCCCAGTCGGTGGGCGCAAGATGTCCCGGCCGTCAGGACACATCAATGTGGGCAGCGAACCTAGATAGGGAGGAATGAAGGGACAAGAGACATGAGAGATGACAGCAAGACAGGAGTTCTGATCAAGCTGCAAACTTTTATTGTTCACACAGGGGTATTTGTATGCTGGATGTGGGAAATCTCTCTTATCGGCAGTTCCTAGATGTCTTCACGAGGTGAGATAACCTCAGGAAGTTTCAGAAAGACAGATGGGCGCAGGATGTCTCAGGGAGACAGATGGCTACAGGATGTCTCCCAGACAGGATGTCTCCTGGTGGCTGTTTCTTGTAAGTGTCAGGCTATTCTTTGAAGGAGAATTCCTTCTACCTCTGACAGTCAGGGATTCAGTATTTCGAATAGAAAATTGGAAGATGAATCCAATGTGTATGCAAATATATGCTACCCAAAAGTCTTCCCACTCTCATTCAGAACAATGCCTTGACATTACCTTCACCCCAAGTAAGACACAATAAGAAGAGAAGAGTTAGAAAATCTGTAAATACACATCTGGAAAAGAAAAGGCTCAGTAGTTAACAACCTTGGAGGTGGTAGAGATGTTTCAAAAAGTAAGGTACATGGTAAAAACTCCACAAACATGAAGCTCTGTTGGCCTAAAGACTTGTGAGAAACTGCCTCTGAGGTTGGGCACTTGAAATATATGTTGTTGTCAGGAGTTTTAACTTCCTTTGTAGTGAGACCATCAAATCTGGGTCTGCTTCTGTGTGACCTGGAGCACTTGGTTTCTTATTTTCCAATAAACATGAGGCAGCAGGGCTGAATTCTCTCTTTGTAGGTAATTTGTTGCCATTTGGGGGCAAATTGTCTCCCAGTGTGGACTTTGAAGCCATTTGGTCTTCCTCTACTTTCCATGGTGTTTCTTGCAGCTACACTGGGAGTTTGGTATTTGCTTCATGAAATACGAGGAGGTCAACTAGGACAGAGTGCTGGAGGGAGTTCTGTCACGTGTGTTGATTAAGGGGCTGCAGGAGAGTGCACCAACCAGGCTTCTATCCCACATAGCTTGCCCCCTTGACAATAGAAATCTGATTCTAAACATTGCCCTGAAACCTCTCCGTATAACAAGATGCCTTTACATACAAGGGTATGGGGGCTGCACCATGTCAGTCACAAACCATTTGGAAGCCATTGGCAGATCCACATGACCCCATCACAAATGTTTTAACAAACACCTACACTCCACTGCTCTAGGCCGACTACTCATCGGGCTCCAAATTACTGGCATCTCTGTTCTACACGATTTTCATGAAACCCAGTCAATCAAGGCACTGTCTGGTACACTCATGATCATCTATAAGACATCCAAAGGTTCTCCACTGACACCTGTTCATGGGAATTTCAAAAATTTAATGATATTTATCTAGCCTTTTTTCAAGGATGAAGTTTGAGGCACTGTGGGGTTTAATTCATTCAGGAACCATTAAATGGAGAGGAAGCTCATTTCAATGAAATCTCTGGAGAATTCTAACAGGCAATGCTTCCCAACGACAGGCTAAAAGGTCACATTAAGCCAGGCATTTGAGGTCTACAATGTGTGATCCTTTTGTGTTTTGACTTGCAACTATGGCTGCCAATTCTTAAAGAATAAAATCATGTGATATCCTTCCTGAGATTCCCAGTGCTCTGTGGAAAGCCACCCTGGGCCTTGATCTCAGTTTACAAGGGCGACTCTCATGTGTGGCCTCCTAAAATCCCATCACAATACATGGCAATACTTCTTTGAGGTCAGTTCCATAACTCAGTCTCTAAGGGGAATCACACCAGTGTTCAAGCCCAGGTGGACCCAGTCATCTCTTCCAACGGCCACAAAAATGACCACAATTAAAACCAAAACACTCCCACATGGCCCTCATCTTCTTCCATATAGACACTAATCATAACCTCAGGCTGTAGGTTTCCATGAGGGCCAAAGCCAAAGACAGTATCCAAAATAAGGTCCCTTTCCCCCATTTGCCTAAAGTCAGTGTGGCAGGGACACCCTTCCTGTGAACCAGGAGTGATCAAAGAGGCCTGCCCTTAATACTGCTCTGATTCTCCATTTTGTGGCCTAATGACTGTGGGGTTTAGATTCCTTATGTTAATTAAAAACCCAAGCACCTATGGCCTAGCCTCTGTAGTGATTTGAAGAACTCATTTGACCCAAAGGATCACTATTCTCAAAGATGGAGGTAAGGAACCTTGCAGAGGAAGGTGAGAGACTTCATCCACAATGCCTGCTCTTTTGGCTATTTTGGTTTTGGATGCACACATGGGATTTTTTTAGATCCATTAGGTGCTGAGAATCTAAGCCACAACCTCACACAGGGCCAAGAAGCTGATTCAGACACATCCCTTTCCAAAGCAATTAAGCCAAGAGCCAAAGGTGATGCCCAATCATTTCCATTTGAAAACTCTTCAGTCTTCACAAAGGGGTGGCCTGAGGCAAAGACCATCCTGACATTCAGGGCAATAGTACAATAGGTAAGCAAAAGGCCCAAAGCAGGGTTTCTCCACTGAGACTTTCCTGGACACACCGATATCTGAGTTTTCTGAGATGCTCACCATTGCCTTCAGCTATCCAGTACATGGCCATGTCACAGAGCTTAAAGGTGGTACATATCTTGGACACAAAACCATGAGCCTATTCTGGAGTTTGGCCAAAATTCAGAAAGAAAATAGGAACTTAGGAAGATATTAGGAGTGGCCGATCCATATGGCAAGCCGCAGACCATTCATAAATAGGACAGGATGAATGCTGGTAAGATTTCTACTAGATAGGACATATGTATTGATGCACTCTCTATTCTAATGTCTACAACCACGGACACAGTGGGATACTCAGACATAGAAACACTCGCCTTGTCAAAAGACTTACTAGAAACATTTCACACCAAACCAAACAAAACGACTTTCCTACCTATTCTCAGAACATGAGACAAAACGACAAACCCACACCCACACCCACACCCACACAGACCCCCAAGTAGGTCTGTGAAAATATGGAGTGACCTTTGACTGGTGGGCCATAATATATTCCCCCTTAATGGGCTGTCCTGTCTCAGATGTGGTCTCCGTGTCCAACTCTGTGAAGCTGTTAGGAGCCAGCCGTGAGCCACTACCTTCTTTCTCAGGAAAGGCCCCTCCTCAGACCTTCCTGGCATTAGGCCATCCTCACATCAGTAGGTACCAAGAAAGACTGTCTCTGTCCTTGGAAAATCCAAACAAGTTTGACCACTGGGACATGAACTGGGACTGGCTCTGGGTGCCTGACTTCCTGTATCCCAAGTTCAGAGAGTTCCATCATCAAGGAAGTGAGGTGAGGTCACTTCCTTCAGGAACTAAATGAGGTCACTGCCTTGACAACAACTTTGTCCTAAAAGTTGCTTCTAAGAGTCCCATGAGATGGAGGATGCACCTACTCGCTCTGACATTTTCACAAGTTAGAATGGTATATCAACCATAGGCATCCGGGAACAGCTCTCCACACAGGCCTGGTTTGGTCCATCTTCTCTACATTAAGATGAAAGAGGCTGATTCAGACACATCCCTTCATCTTGACCAGGTTGTTTACCATGGAAGTTGACTTTTCCTCCCTCAGGTCCTTCATAGCTGCCTACATCTTCTCCATGGATCATTTCTGCATGGACCTTTGAGGTTCTCAGCAGTTGGAAGTTTCCCTACACTCCTGTATTGTAAGATCAACTCTGTCCCTGCTTTTCTGTAAAGTTAGATTGAGGGAACAGTGTATGGTTTGGGTAATAACAGGTTCGAATTGGGTTAGGAATCATTCTGCGCGATGAATAATGGTATTGAGAACCTGCGATATTTATTAAATTATATTGGTAAAATATATGTATGAAAACAGAAATCTAGGTTTTGAAGCCCAGAAGGGCATTGGGCCCTTGATTGGGATACGTAGTGTTGAATTAGGTTCTGCACAGATGTCTCAGATAAATCCATTTACAATGGCATAGGACCTTGTACATTGGATGATTGAATGAGGAAGAGAACATCCAGTCAAAAAGGGATAGTCGGTAGGATTAGTTAGATAGTCGGTAGGTTTAGGAAGAAGAGTGAGTACAGGATTTGGACGGAAATTTCTTTAGCAATAGGGTTTCAGTTAGAGAGTGAATGTAAATGTCAGCACATATGAAAATTCAGTCACAATGATGAACTTTGAAAAATATGTAGAAAAGCAGATAATAATAGAGACTTTACAAAATCAGGCAAAGTATAAAGTGAGTGATAGGATTAGACATTTTGTACACTGTTGAGTTTGAATATATAATCTTAAGAAGAAACAAATATGCAGTGACCATTAGGATTGACATTTGAGAGCTTTAGGAAACATGGACATGGATGCTTTTAGTAATCCATGTTCACTTTCCTTTTAGGCTTTGGTACAATCATAAGTGTGACCTTTGCATTTTTTGTCCAGAATATTACTGTCATAGAATGTATATGTGGATCAGGTGACATGAGCATTTCTTCAAGCATTTCTGGGAGTAAGGTTTTCAAGACCTATAAATTAGTATTGGGGGTACAAAGAGGTGTACCCTGTGTCCATGAATATAGACATAATGCATGAATAGACCACATTTTGAATAAATAATTTAACTGTTCCCACTTTAAATAATGGATTGAATTAATATATGAAATATTATAAGAAATCTTGTATTGATATAATATCATTCATTCCAACCAGTAATACATCTAAATGTAATATTAGGGTTATTGATTATCATGAAATTTGTGTGAGTATTGCTTCAAAAGTGATCATAGAAATCGAAAATAATATGTTTGGAAAGAAGTCTCATAAAAAGACCAGTCAAGAAACATGGAGGAATACATGTGATCTGAAGAAGAAAATGATTGAAAGTGAAACAAATGCCTATAAACTTGCGAACTTCTGGATGAAATATATATCCCATGATGTGAATAAACTGAAGAAATAGTAATGTACAAGTGTTGAATAAAATGAACATCAAAATACACATCATGTCCCATAGGAATCTACTTGCATTGATGTTAAACTAGGTCAGTTACTGTAGAAATATTAGGATTTGTATGCACCATTCACTAAAGTTGTTTTCAGTACTAAGAAACAAATATGTATATCAGGAGAATGAATATTTTGAGAAGACTCTTGAGAAAATTTGATTAAAAATCCACATACTTGAATATGAATGAGTTAAGGGAGTTTATAATAAGACACATATTTCATATTTTGAAAAATCTGGAGAATATATATATATATATATATATATATATATATATATATATACACACATACACACACACAAACACACACAGACATTAAAAATAGCATAATATATGCTATATGAAATTCACCATGAAATTGATATCATCCAGAGATCCAAAAATATTTATTTAATTTAACATGGATTTATGTATAATGTTGTTCAACTAGGAAGCTCACGCATAGGTTGAATTTTCACTTCTAAAGGGTTTAGGAGGAGTGATCTCTTAAAATTTGTATCTGCCAAGTCAGCCACTTCACAAGAATGTACGTGTGGTATCAGGTAAGATTCTATAATTGCATGTAAAAATACATGTGATGAATAGGCTACAGAGACAGGGAAACAGGAATTCACATATTTGATAACTTTAAAACACATGGAGAAATATTTTAACAAATAATTGACTAGATTTATAACTCCTACCCTAAATAATGCAAAAGGCAATTCCACTATACACCATGCCTTCTCTGAACTGCTTGCATTTCTATTTTTTTGGTTTATTTTTCTCCATCTTATTAGGATTAGTTGTCTAAGTCTAGTAGGGTAGGTGTTAGTGTGAGGTATTCAGTATTTCGAAAGGAAAATTGGAAAATGAATCCAATGTGTATGTAAATATGTGATACACAAAAATCTTCCCACTCTCATCCAGAACAATGCCTTGACATTACAATCGCCCAGAGTAAGACACAATTAGAAGAGAAGAGTTAGAAAATCTGTGAATAAATATCTGGAATGGAATATGCTCAGGAGTTCACAACCTTGGAGGAGGTAGAGGAGATTCCAAAAGTAAGGGACAGTGTAATCATTCCAAAAACATGGAGCTCTGCTGGTCTAAAGACTTCTTTAGAAACTGCCTCTGAGGTTGGGCACTTGAAATATATGTTGTTGTCGGGAGCTTCAGCTTCATTTGTAGTGAGACCATCAAATCAGGGTCTTCATCTATGTGACCTGGAGGACATGGTTTCTTATTTTCCACTGAACATGAGTCAGCAGTGCTGAATACTCTCTTTGTAGGTAAACTGTGGACACGGGGGGCTAAGTGTATCCACATGGGCCTGTGAAGCTATTTGGTCATTCTCCAATTTTCGTGGTGTTTCTTGCTGCTGCACTGGGATTTTGGTATTTGCTTCACGAAATACGAAGAATTCAACTGTTACTCTGTGCGTGAGGGAGTTCTGTCACGTGTGGTGGGTCAGGGTCTGCAGGAGAATGCACCAAACAGGCTAATATCCCACATAGTTGCCCCCTTGACCATAGAAACCTGATTCTAAATATTTCCCTAAAACCTCTGCATATAACAAGATGCCTTTACATTGAAGGGACTGCTGGCTGCACCATATCAGTCACAAGCCATTTGGAAGCCAAAGGCAGATCCACATGACCACACCGCAGATGTTTTATCACACACCTGCCCACCACTGCTCTAGACCCACTCCTCAGGAGGCTCCAACTTCCTGGCATCTCTGTTCTGCACAATTTTTATGAAAACCAGTCAATCAAGGCACTGACTGTTATTCTCATGATCAGCCACAAGATATCCAAAGAATCTCCAGTGCCAACTTGTCATGGGAATTTTAAAAATTTCATGATATACTGACCTAGCCATTTTTCAAGGATGAAGTTGGAGGCATTCTGGAACTATTAAATGGTGAGGAAGCTCATTTCAATGAAATATCTGGAGATCTCTCACAGGAAAGGCTTCCGAAAGAGTGGCCAAAAGGTCACATGAATCCAGGAACATTGAGGTCTACAATGTGAAGTCCATGTGTGTTTTGACTCTCAACAATGGTTGCCAAGTTTTTCAGAATAAAATCATGTGATATCCTGGCTGAGATTTCCAGTGCTCTGTGAATAGCTACCCTGGGCCTAGATCTCAGTTTCCAAGGGCAACTCTCATGCGTGGCCTCCTAAAATTCCAACACTATTCATGGCAATACTTCTCTGAGTTCAGTACGAGAACTCAGTCTTTATGCGGAATCCCACCAAAGTTCAAGCCAAGGTGGACCATGTCATCTCTACTAACTGCCACAAAAATGACTACAATTAAAACCAAAACACTCCCACATGGCCCTCATTTTCTTCCATACAGACACTCATCATAACCTCTGGCTGGAGGTTTCCGTGAGGGGTGCAGCCCAAGACAGTGTCCAAAATAAGCTCCCTTGCCCCTCATTTGCCTAAAGTCAGGGTGGCCTGGACACACTTCCTGTGAACTAAGAGTGATCAAATAGGCCTGCCGTTTATTTTGCTCTGCTTCTTAAATTTGAGGCCTATTGATGGTGGGATTTAGATTCTTCATGTGAACTGGAGTCATGAGAAAACCCAGTCACCTATGGGCTAGAATCTGCAGGGCTTTGAAGAACTTATTTGACCCAACGGAGCCCTATTCTCACTTGATGGAGGTCAGGAACCTTACCAAGGAAAGAGAAATACTTCATCCACAATGATTGCTCTTTTGGACATTTTGCTTTTGGATGCATACATGGGATCTCTCTTTAGATCGATCAGGTGCAGAGAATCTAAGCCACAGAATTACACAAGGCCAAGAGGCTGATTAAGACATATCCCTTTCCAAAGCAATTAAGCAAAGAGCCACAGTTGATGCCCCTTCATTTGCAGTTGAAAACTTTTCTTCAGGCTTCAAAAAGGGTGGCCTGAGGCAAAGACTTTCCTGACATTTAGGGCAACAGAACAATAGGTAAGGAAAAGGCCCAAAGCATGGTTTCTCCACTGAGTCTTTACTGGTCACACTGATATCTGAGTTTTCTGAGATGCTCGCCATGCCCTTCACTTAACCAATACATGGCCGTGTCACAGAGCTTGGAGGTGGTACATATCTTGGACACAAAACCATGAGCCTATTCTGGAGAGTGGCCAGAATTCAGGAAGCAAACAGTAACTTAGGAAGATAGCAGGTGTTGCCGATCCATAAGGCAAGACGAAGTCCATTCAAAAATTGGGAAGGATGAATGCTGGGAAGCTTTCTACTAGACAAGACTCATCCATTGATGCATTCTCTTTGCTAATGTCTACAACCACGGACACAGTGAGATACACAGACATAGAAACACTCGCATTTTCATACTACTTTCTGGAAACACTTTACTCCAAACCAAACAAACCGACTTTCGGACATATTCTCAGAGCATGAGAAAAAACCACAAACCCACACCCACAGCCAGATAAGCACCTCCTTCCTCCAAGTAGGTTTGTGACTATCCGGAGTGTTCTCTGACTGATAGGCCATACTATGTTCCCTCGAAATAGCCTCTCCTATCTCACATCTGGTGTCCATGGCCAATTCTGTGAAGTTGTCAGGAGCCAGCAGTGAGCCACTACCTTCTTTCTCAGGAAAGGCCCCTCTTCAGAGTTTTCCTGTCATTTGTCCATCCTCACATCAGTAGATACCAAGAAAGACTGACTCTGTCCTTGTTAAATCAAACAAGTGAGACCACTAGGCCTGGGACTGAGACAGGCTCTAGGTGCCTGGCTTCCTGGATCCCAAGTTCAGAAAGTGCCATCACCAAAAAAGTGAGGTGAGGTAACTTCTTTCAGGAACTGAATGAGGTTACTGCCTTGGCAACCAGTTTGTCCTAACACATGCATCCAAGGTTCCCATGACATGTAGGCTGACCGTATTTCTGTGACACTTTCACAAGTTAGAATGGTATATCAACCATAGGCACCCAGAAACAGCTCTCCACACAGGCCTCATTTGGTCCATCTTATCTACATTAAGAAGAGAGAGGCTGATTCAGGCAAAAGCCTTCTTCCTGACCAGGTTGTTTGCCATGGAAGATGACTTTTGATCTCTCAGGACCTTCATACCTGCCTACATCTTCTCCATGGATCAATTCTGAATTGTCCTTTGAGGTTCCTAGCAGGTGGACAATCCCCTACTTTCCTGTATTGTAAGACCAACTCTGTCCCTGCTCTTTTGTAAAGGTAGATTGAGGGAACAGTTTATGGTTAGGGTTAATTGCATGTTTGTTTTGGGTTAGGAATCATTTTGCTGGATGAATAATGGTATTGGGAATCTGTGATATATATAAGAATATAGAGTTGAAAAATATGTATGAAAACAGAAATGTAGTAAGATTTAAAGTCCATATTGGCATTGAGCCTTTGATTGGGATACTTAGGTTTGAATTACGTTCTGCAGTGATGTCTCAGATAAATCGATAATCAATGACATAGGACCTTGTACCTTGGATGATAGATTGTAGAAAAGAACATCCACTCAAACAGGGATAGTCCATAGTATTAGGAAGATAGTCGGTAGGTTTTACAAGAAGTGTGAGTACAGGATATGGACCAAAAGTTCTTTATCAATAGGGTTTCGGTAATAGAATGAATGTCAATGTCAGCACATGTGAAGAGTCAGTCACATAGGTAAACTGGGGAAAATATGTAGGAAAGGAAACATCAATAGAGACAGTAGGAAATCAGGCAAAGTATAAAGTGAGTGATAGCATTAGACATTTTAACAGGGTTGATATTCACTATATAATCTTCAAAGAAACAAATATGTAGTCACCAATAGGATGGACATTTGAGAGAATTAGGCAACCTAGATATCAATGTTTTTAGTAATCCATGCTCCCATTCAATATAGGCTTTTGTACAAACATATGTGTGATCTTTGCATTTTGTATCCAAAATAGTACTGTGATAAAATGTATATGTAGATCAGGTGACATAAGTATTTTTTCCACCATTTTAGGGAGCAATATTTTGAAGATGTATAAATTAGTATTGCGGGTACAAAGAGGTGTACCCTGTGTCTATGAATATAGAGATAATGCATGAATAGATGATACTGTGGATAAATAATATAACTGATTCCACTTTAAATAATGGATTAAATTGATATCTTAAAATATATAAGAAATCTTATATTGATACACAGTCATTCATTCCTATCAGTTATACATCTAATGGTAATATTAGGGTTATGGTTTGTCATTAAGGGTGTGTGAGTTTTGCTTCAAAAGTAATTATGGAAATCGAAAATAATGTGTTTGTAAAGAAGTCTCATGAAGAGACTAGTCAAGAAACATGGAGGAATACATGTGTTCTGAAGCAGGAAGTAATTGAAAGTGAAACAAATTGATATAAATTAGCGAACTTGTGGATGAAATATATATCCTATGATGTGCATAAACTGAAGAAATAGTAATGTACCAGTCTTGAATAAAAATGAACATCAAAATACATGTGATTTCCCATAGGAATCTACTTGCATTGATCTTAAACTTGGTCAGTAATTGTAGAAATATTAGGATTTGTATGCATCATTCACTGAAGTTAGTTTTCAGTACTAGGAAACAAATATGTATTTCAGGTGGATGAATATTTCTGAGAATAATCTTGTGAAAAGTTGATAATAAATCCACATACATGAACATGAATAAATTTAGGGAGTGTATAATAAGACACATATACTTCATATTTTCAAAAAACTGTAGAGTGTATATATATATATATATATATATATATATATATATATATATATATATATGCCTATATATATACACACACACACACTCACACAGACATTAAAAAGTAGCAATATATATGCCAATCGAAATTTATCATGAAATATATATAATCCACACATCCCAAAATATACTTTTTACTGAACATGGATTTATATATAATTTTGTTCAGCTAGGAAGGTCACCAATAGTTTGAATTTTCATTTCCAACAGCATTAAGAGGAGTGATCTCTTCTCACAATTTTCATCTGCCAAGTCAGCAACCTCTCAAGTATGTACATGTGATACCAGGTAGGATTCTATATGTGCATATAAAAACACATGTGCTGAATAGGCCACAGAAAAAGGGAGAGAGGAATTCACATATTTGTTAACTTTAAAAACACATGGAGAACTGTTTTAATTAGAAATTGACTAGATTTATAATTCCTACCCTATATAATGCAAAAGGCAAGTCCAATTATAAAACATGACTCCTCTGAACTGCTTGTATTTCTATTCTGTTTTGGTTATTATTCTCCATCATGTTAGGATTAGTAGTCAGAGTCTAGTGGGGTATGTGTTAGTGTCCAAAATAAGCTCTGTTACCCCTCATTTGCCTAAAGTCATGGGGCCCTGGACACCCTGCATTTGAACCAGGAGTGATAAAATAGGACTGCAGTTAATACTGCTCTGCTTCTCCATTTTGAAGCCTACTGCCTGTCAGGTATAGATTCTTTATGTGATTTGGAATAATGAGAAAACCCAAGCACTTCTTTAGGGCTTTGAAGATTTCATTTGACCCAAAGGATCCCTATTCTCACTTGATGTAGGTCAGGAACCTAACAAAGGAAGGCAAGACACTTCATCTACCATAACGGATCTTTTTGCCATTTTGGTTTGGATGCACACATGGGATCTTTCTTTAGATCCATCAGGTGCTGAGAATCTAAGCCACAACCTCACACAGGTCCAAGAGACTGATTAAGACACATCCCTTTCCAAAGAAATTAAGCAAAGAGCCACAGGTGATGGCCATTCATTTTCATTTGAAAACTGTTTTCTTCAGGATTCACAAAGAGGTGGCCTGAGGCAAAGACCTTCCTGACATTCAGGGCAACAGAAACATAGGTAAGAGAATGGCCCAAAGCAGGGTTTCTCCACTGAGAATTTCCTGGTCACACTGATATCTGAGTATTCTGAGATGCTCCCATTCCTTACCGCTATCCAGTACATGGCCATGTCACAGAGCTTGGAGGTGGTACATATCTTGGACACAAAACCATGAGCCTATTTTGCAGAGTGGCCAGAGTTCAGGAAGAAAACAGAAACTTAGGAAGATAGTAGGTGTTGTCCATCCATAAGGCAAGCTGCAGTTCATTCATAAATTGGGCAGAATGAATGCTGGGAAGCTTTCTACTAGACAGGACATATCCATTGATGCATTCTCTTTTCTAATGTCTACAACCACGGACACAGTGGGATACAGAGACATAGAATCACTCACCTTGTCAAAAGACTTACTAGAAACAGTCTATTCCAAACCAAACAAACTGTCTTTCCTACCTATTCTCAGAACATGAGACAAACCACAAACTGACACTCACACTCACAAAGGCATCTCCTTCCCGCAAGTAGGTCTCTGACTATCTGGAGTGTCCTCTGTCTGTTGGGCCATATTATGTTCCAATGAAATGTCCTGTCGTGTCTCAGATCTGTCTCCTTTGTTAACTCTGTGAAGTTCTCAGGAGCCAGCGGTGAGCCACTACCTGCTTTCTCAGGAAAGGCCCCTCTTCAGATCTGTCCTGGCATTTGGCAATCCTCACATCAGTAGATACCAAGAAATACTGACTCTGTCCTTGGTACATCCAAACAATTGAACCCACTGGGATTGGGACTGGGACTGGCTCTGGGAGCCTGGCATCTTGGATCCCAAATTCAGAGAGTTACATCACCAAGGAAGTGAGGTAGGTCACTTTCTTCAGGAACTGCATGAGGTCACTACCTTGGCAATCACTTTGATTTAACATTTGCTTCCAAGGGTCCCATGAGATAGAGGCTGCCCCTACTTTCGGTGACAATTTCACAAGATAGAATGGTATATCAAACATAGGCGCCTGGGAACATCTCCCCACACAGGCCTGGTTTGGTCCATCTTCTCTACATTTAGAATAGAGAGACTGATTCAGACACATCCCTTCATCCTGACAAGGGGGTTTGCCATGCAAGATGACTTTTGCTCTCTCAACTCCTTCATAGCTGCCTACATCTTCTCCAGGGATCATTTCTGCATGGAGCTTTGAGGATCTCAGCAGGTTTAAGAACCCCTACATTCCTGTATTGTAAAAGCAACTCTGTCCCTGCTCTTCTATAAAGTTTGATTGAGGGAAGAGTGTATGGTTACGGTTAATAAAAGTTCGATTTGAATCATTCTGCGGGATGAATAATGGTAATGGGAACCTGTAATATTTACAAGAATGTAAAAGTGAAATATAAGAATGAAAACAGTAATCTAGGTAAGATTTGAAGCCCAGAAGGGCATTGGGCCCTTGATTGGGATACTTAGCTTTGAATTATGTTCTGCAGAAATGTCTCAGATAAATCGATGTTCAATGGCATAGGACTTTGTACCTTGAATGATGGAATGTCAAAGAGAACTTCTAGTCAAAAAGGGATAGTCGGTATTATTAGAAAGATAGTCAGTAGGTTTAGAACGAAGAGTGAGTACAGGATTTGGACCAAAATTTCTTTAGCAATAGGGTTTCTGGTAGAGATTGAATGTAAATGTGAGCACATGTGAAGAGTCAGTCACAATGACAATCTGGGGAAAAAATGTAGGAAAGCAGATATCAATAGAGACATTAGGAAATCAGGCAAATGATAAAGTGAGTGATAAGATTAGACATTTTCAAGGGGCTTGAGGTTGAATATATAATCTTAGGAAGAAACAAATATGTAGTCAAGAATAGGATTCACATTTGAGAGCATTAGGCAACCTGGACATGGATGTTTTTAGTAATCCATGTTCACTTTCCATTTAGGTTTGGTAAAATCATAAGTGTCACCTTTGCTGTTTGTGTCCAGAATATTACTGTGATAAAATGTATATGTAAATCAGGTGACATGTGCATTTCTTCCACCATTTCTGGGAACAATATTTTGAAGACGTATAAAATAGTATTGGGGGTACAAAGAGGTGTACCCTGTGTCTATGAATATAGAGATAATGCATGAAAAGACCATACTGTGAATAAATAATATAACTGGTTCCACTTTAAATAATGGATTTAATTGATATCTGAAACTAAGTAAGAAATCTTATATTGATATACAATCATTCATTCCAGCTAGTTGTACATCTAATGGTAATATTAGGGTTTGGTTTATCATGACGGGTGTGTGAGTTTTGCTTCAAATGTGATAATGGAAATCGACAATAATGTGTTTGGAAAGAAGTCTCATGAAAAGAGCAGTCAAGAAACATAGAGAAATACATGTGTTCTGAAGCAGGAAGTGACTGAAAGTGAAACAAATGCGTATAAATTAGCGAACATTTGGATGAAATATATATCCTATGATGTGCATAAACTGAAGAAATAGTAATTTTCCAGTGTTGAATAAAAATGAATGTCAAAATACACATCATGTCCCATAGGAATCTGCTAGCCTTGATATTAAACTGGGTCAGTTACTATAGAAATATTAGATTTTTTTTTTTGGTGTTATAATAGAATTTATTTTACCACTAGCATGCCACAGAATGTTGAGGAAAGAGCAATGGATTTTTAGTTATCACATTAATAATCTAACATTTAATGACTCTTTTGGATAGTCTAGAATTTACATAAGGCTATGTAACATAATTTTTTTTAAATTTAACATTCATCAAAGCTTGGAGTTTTGGTAATATTTCTACTTTTTTATTTTTTATTTTTTCAGTTGTGATTGACCTTCATTTTGTTTATTTGTATGTGGTGCTTACAATAGAACCCAGTGTCCCACACATGCTAGAAAAGCATGTTACCACTGAACCACAAACCCAGCCCCTCCACTTTTATCTTTACATCGAACACGCCTCTCCCTCATCTTTACTCACTTTCTTCCTCATTTTCCCCCTTCTCTATCTTCCTTTTTCGTTTTCCTTTCGTATCTGTTTTTCTCTCATGTCATTACAAACAGTAGTATGCTATGAAATTTAAATTTAAGACTGTTTTTTATAGTCATTGTTTTTTTCTTGAGAAAATTTAATAATTATAATCACCTGATAGATATATTAAAATACATTTTTATACATATGTATCTATATTCATGCATATGCATTACATATTATATATATATATATATATATATATATATATATATATATATATATATATATATATACATATATATTTAAAAGTACTTTGATTAGCCTGTTAAAAATAATATAGACCAAAACTTTCTTAATTCTCAAGCCTTCCAGAATTAACATCTTACAGTGAAAATCAAATAAACATATTTAAATAAACAGGTATCATTCTTTTTTATCAATACTGATAATTTAAGGTTTTATATTACATTAAGCTGTAATACGGCATATTAAATCTTATGAATTAGAAAAAGTTTTTTGAATTACCTATTATTTAAGGACCATATGCACTGACATTTTAAATGGCTTTCTTGTGATTTCAATTTCTATCAATTGTGTATTAATTGCCAAATGCTTATTTTAGTACTTTTCATATTCATAATTGATATAAAGTCAATTGTTTAATTCTTCTTGTAAGTAATTACTTATTACAGTAGGGACATATTAATAATTCTAAATCTGGGGCTGGGGATATGGCTCAAGCAGCAGCGCGCTCGCCTGGCATGCGTGCGGCCCGGGTTCGATCCTCAGCACCACATACAAACAAAGATGTGCCTGCCGAAAAACTAAAAAATAAATATTAAAAAAAAAATTCTCTCTCTCTCTCTCTCTCCATTCTCTCTTAAAAAATAATTCTAAATCTGTATAAGAAAATTGTACAAAGATATTTTCATGCAAAATTAAGAATAATTGCGTGCTCTAAATGTCTGATTGTTGATACATATAACAAAGAGCTTTTGATCAGTCTCTTCCCCAGTAAAATATAAAATGCAAAGATATTGTTGGGTATATACGTCCAAATAAAGATAAAGAAAATACACATTATCAGCTAGAAACTATTAAATAAAAGGTGAAAACAACAATCCAACACATTGTACGAATTTGTCAGATGAGGTAGTATTCTGGAAGAATAGCCTAAGACTAGACCTGGTTCATGACAAAATATTCACGAAAAAAATGAAATTTGAAAAATATAGGAAATGCTATGAATTTTTCAAGAAGGTAGGTGAATTATCCTTTAATCTCAATTTATGTGCATTTTCAAAAGCAAATTTCCTGGTAAAATAAATTTGTGATAGTTACAACTAAACAAAACAAAGTTTCTGCTTAGCAAAATGAATGCATCTCAACCCATTTTTAGCTGATTTCTTCCCACTCAATTTTAAACCGTTATTTATTTATTTATTTCTATTGGTTGTTCCAAACATTACAAAGCTCATGATATATCATCTTTGATACATTTGCCTCAATTGGGTTATGAACTCCCATATTTTCCCCAAATATGAATTGCAGAATCACATTGGTTACACATTCACATTTTTACATAATAGCATATTAGTGACTGTTGTATTCTGTGACCTTTCCTATCCCCCACTATCCCCCCTCCCCTCCCCTCCCATCTTCCCTCTCTACCTCATCTGCTATTGTTCAATTCTCTCCACTGTTTCCCCCCCATTTCCCCTCAAATCCTCTTATATGTAATTTTGTGTAACATTGAGGGTCTCCTACTATTTCCATATGCTTTCCCTTCTCTCTCCCTTTCTCTCCCCCCACTCGTATTTGTTTAATGTTAAACTTTTCCTCATGCTCTTCCTCGATGTTCTTTTCTTAGTTGCTCTTTTAATATCAAAGAAGACATTTGGCATTTGTTTTTTAAGGATTAGCTAGCTTCGCCTAGCATAATCTGCTCTATTGCCATCCATTTCCCTGCAAATTCTATGATTTTGTCATTTTTTAATGAAGAGTAATACTCCATTTAGTATAAAAGCCACATTTTTTTTATCCATTCATCTATTGAAGGGCATCTAGGTTGGTTCCACAGTCTAGCTATTGTGAATTGTGCAGCTATGATCATTGATGTGGCAGTATCTCTATAGAACGCTCTTTTAAGATCCTCAGGAAAGAGTCCGAGAAGGGTGATAGCTGGGTCAAATGGTGGATCCATTCCCAGCTCTCCCAGGTATCACCATAGTACTTTCCAAATTGGCCTCACCAATTTACAGTCCCACCAGCAGTGTACAAGTGTACCCTTTTCCCCACATTCTCACCAACACTTATTTTGTTTGACTTCATAATGGCTGCTGATCTTACTGGAGTGAGATGGTATCTTAGGGTGGTTTTGATTTGCATTTCTCTGACTGCTAGAGATGGACTTTTTCATGTACTTGTTCATTGATTGAATGTCCTCCTCTGTGAAGTGTCTGTTCAGGTCCTTGGCCCATTTGTTGATTGGGTTATTTGCTATCTTATTGTTTAATTTTTTAGTTTTTTGTATATTCTGGATATTAGGGCTCTATCTGAAGTGTGAGGGGTAAAAATTTGTTCCCAGGATGTAGGCTCTCTATTTACCTCTCTTATTGTTTCTCTTGCTGAGAAAAAAACAATTTAGTTTAAGTAAGTCCCATTTGTTCATTCTTGTTATTAACTCTTGGGCTATGGGCATCCTATTAAAGAATGTGTAGCCCGTCCCCACAGTATGTAGATCGTAGCCAACTTTTTCTTCTATTAGACGCAGTGTCTCTCATTTGATATCTAGCTCCTGGATCCATTTTGAGTTAACTTTTGTGCATAGTGAGAGAAAGGGATTCAGTTTCATTATGTTGCATATGGATTTCCAATTTTCCCAGCACCATTTGTTGAAGATGCTATCTTTCCTCCATTGCATGTTTTTAGCCCCTTTATCAAATATAAGAAAGTTGTAATTTTGTGGATTTGTTTCTGTGTCCTGTATTCTATACCATTGGTCCAGCTGCCTGTTTTGGTACCAGTACCACGATGTTTTTATTACTATTGCTTTGTAGTACAGTTTGAAATCTTGTATCGCTATACCTCCAGATTCACACTTCCTGCTTAGAATTGCTTTTGGTATTCAGGGTCTTTTGTTTTTCCATATGAATTTCATGATTGCTTTATCATTTCTACAAGAAATGCTGTTGGGATTTTTATTGGCACCGATTTAAACCTGTAGAGAACTTTGGGTAATATCAACATTTTGATGATGTCAGTTCTGCCTATCCATGAACAGGGTACATTTTTCCATCTTCTAAGATCTTCTGCTATCTCTATCCTTAGGGTTCTGTAGTTTTCATTATATAAATCTTTCACCTCTTTCGTTAGGATGATTCCCAAGTATCTTATTTTCTTTGTGGATATAGTGAATGGAGTGGTTTTCCACATTTCCATTGCAGAAGTTTTGCTGCTGATATACAGGAATGCCTTTGATTAATGCGTGTTGACTTTATATCTTACCACTTTGGTGAATTCACTTATTAACTCTAGCAGTTGCTTTGTAGCCTCTTTTGAGTCTGTTAAATATATTATCATGTCATCTGCAAATAGCGATAATTTACGTTCTTCTTTTCCTATTTTTATGTCTTTAATTTCTTTTGTCTGTCTAATTGCTCTGGCTAGTATTTCAAGAACTAAATCGAATAGAAGTGGTGATAGAGAGCATCCCTGTCTTGTTCCAGATTTTAGAGGGAATGCCTTCAGTTATTCTCCATTTATGATGATGCTAGCCTGAGGTTTAGCATATATAGCTTTTACAATGTTGAGGTAAGTTCCTGTTATCCCTAGTTTTTCTAGTGTTTTGAACATAAAGGGAGGCTGAACTTTGTTGAATGTTTTTTCTGCATCTATCAAGATGATCATATGTTTCTTGTCTTTAAGTCTATTGATGTGGTGAATAGCATTTATTGATTTCTGTATATTGAACTAGCCTTGCTTCCCTGGGATGAATCCTACTTGATCATGGTGCACAATTTTTTGATATGCTTTTGTATTACATTCACCAGGATTTTATTCAGAATTTTTGCATCCTAGTTCATTAGAGACATTGGTCTTTAGTTTTCTTTCTTTGAAGTGTTTTTGTCTGGTTTCGGGATCAGGGTGATTTTGGCCTCATAGAATGAATTTGAAAGATCACCTTCTTTTTCTATTTCTTGAAATAGCTTGAAAAGTATTGGTATTAATTCTTCTTTTAAGGTTTTGTAGAGCTCTACTCTATACCCATCCGCCCCAGGGCTTTTTTTGGTTGGTAGTCTTTTGATGGCTTCTTGTATTTCTTCCTTTGTTATTGGTCTGTTTAAATTGTGTGTGTCTTCCTGACTCAATCTGGGCACATCGTATGACTTAAGAAATTTATTGATATCTTCACTATCTTCTATTTCATTTGAATATAGGGTTTCAAAATACTTTCTAATTATCTTCTGTATTTCTGTAGTGTCTGTTGTGATAATGCCTTTTTAATCCCGTATGTTAGTAATTTGAATTCTCTTTCTTCTTCTCTTCATTAGCATGGCTATGGGCCTGTCAATCTTATTTATGTTTTCAAAGAACCAACTTTTTGTTTTATCAATTTTTTCAATGGTTTTTTTTTTTGTTGCAATTTCGTTGATTTCTGCTCTAATTTTAATTATTTCTTGTCCTCTACTACATTTGCTGCTGTTTTCCTTTTCTTTTTCTAGGTTTTTGAGGTGTAGTGTGAGTTCATTTATTTGTTTTTTTTTTTTTTTGAGGAAAGAACTCCAAGAAATGAATTTCCCTCTTTAAACTGTTTTCATTGTGTCCCATAGATTCCAGTATGTTGTGTCTGTATTGTCATTTGTCTCTAAGAATTTTTTATATCCTCCTTTATGTCTTCTGTAACCCATTGAACATTCAGTAGAATATTGTTCATTTTTCCATATGATGTAGGATTTTTCCTTCCTTCTTTTATCATTGATTTCCAGTTTCATTCCAATATGATCAGATATGGTGCATGGTATTATCTCCACGCCTTTATATTTACTAAGCTTGCCCTATGGCATAATATATGATCTATCTTTGAGTAGGATCCTTGTGCTGCTGAGAAGAACGTGTATCCACTTGATGATGGTTGATATATTCTATATATGTTGGTTAAGTCTAGGTTATTTATTGTGCTGTTGAATTCCATAGTTTCTTTATTCAGTTTTTGTCTAGAGGATCTGTCTAATGGCGAGATCAGTGTGTTGAAGTCACCCGTAGTTATTGTGTTGTAGTCTATTTGACGCTTGAACTTGAGGGGAGTTTGTTTCATGAGTGTTGCAGCTCAATTGTTTGGTGCATACAAATTGATAATTGTTATGTCTTGTTGGTGGATGGTTCCTTTTAACAGTATATAGTGTCCTTTGTTATCCCTTTTGATTAACGTAGGTTTGAAATTGATTTTATTTGATATGAGTATGGCTACTCCTGCTTGCTTCTGAGGGCCGTGTGAGTGGTATGATTTATCCCAACCTTTTACTTTCTGCCTGTGTATGTCTTTACCTATCATATGATTCTCCTGAAGGAAGCAGACTGTTGGATTTTTTTTTTTTTGATTCAGGTTACTAACCTATGTCTCTTGATTGGTGAGTTTATGCCATTAACATTTAAAGTTACAATTGAAATATAATTTTTACTTTCATTCATGTTTATTTATTTATTTATTTTTAGTGTGGCTAGTTTTTACTTTTTGGTTATTTTCCTCCCCCTTTACTGAGATACCTCCCGCTGTTAGTTTGGGGCACTATTTTCCAATTCCTCTTCTTGTAGTATTTTGCTCAAAATGCTTTGCAGTGCTGGTGTTCTTTCTGCAAATTCTTTTAGCTTTTGTTCATCGTGAAAGACACTAATTTCATTGTCAAATCCCAAACATAATTTTGCTGGATACAGTATTCTTGGTTGGAATCCATTATTTTTCAGCGTTTGAAATACATTGTTCCAGGATCTAGTCGCTTTCAAAGTTTGTGATGAAAAATCAGTCGTTAACCTAATTGGTTTACCCCAGAATGTAATCTGCCTCATTTCCCTTTTAGCTTTTAATATTCTCTCTTTGTTCTGTATGTTGGCTATCTTCATAATTCTATGTCTTGGAGTTGGTCTATTATGGTTTTGAATGTTTGGGGTCATGTAGGCTTCAAGGATTTGGCAATCCATTCCATCTTTCATCTCTGGGAAGTTTTCTAGAATTATTTCATTTAATATGTTGTCCATTCCTTTGGTTTGAATCTCTATGCCTTCTTCTATCCTGATGACTCTCAAATTTGTTTTTTTATGACATCCCATATCTCTTAAATAGATTGCTCATGGGATATAAGCATCTTTTCTGTGTTGACTATATTCTTTTCAAGTTGATAAACTTTGTCTTCATTATCTGATCTTCTGACTTCTACTTGATCTAGTCTATGTACAATATTCTCGTTTGAATTTTTAATGTGGTTTATATTTTTCTGCATTCCTAGGATTACTGTTTGATTTTTTTTTTTTAAGATCTCTGTCTTTTGGTAAAGCTCGTTCTTTGCCATTTGAATTTATTTGTTTAATTCATTTTCAAAATATTCTTTTATTGCTTGGACTTGCTGCCTCATGTCTTCTCTAATATTTCTTTCCATCTGAGTTAGGGATGCATTGAGTTTTTCCCTATCCCTGTTTCTGATGATTCTAGGTCCTCCTGTAGAATTAAGTTGTCCGGGATTATTTGTACACCTTTTTCCCTTGTTTTTTCATGAAATTCACATTACTTTCCAGCTCCATTTGATTGCTGTGTTTCTGCTCTCTTCTATATATTTGTTTTGGTTTTATATATCTCTATTGGCTCTCCTTTGTGTTGGTAGACTGTGAATGCTAAAGTGGATTCCACTGGGAAGGAATTCCGACGGCCGAGCTCCAGTGATGTCACCTCTCTGCTATGGTGGGCCCCAGGCTCTTTGCCCGGGTGTTCGCATGGGGTTGTGGGACTGTACTGTCTCTGTTTGGTTTCAGCTCCCGGTCACCGGCATGCAGGTAATCACAAGCTGTCCAGTCGCGCAGTCAGCGGGTGGGCTGTCACCGGCGGTTGTGCGATCTCTAGCCACCCATTAGGGCGGGCATATGGCAGGCGATTGGTCGCTGGTGGGCAGGCAGTCTCCAGCCGTCCAGACGCACCTGCAGCGGGCCGGCCGTTGCCGGCAGGCGAGCGTTCTCCAGGCGCCCAGTCACGCGGGCCTGACCTCTAGTCCCCTGGTTTCTCCTGCTAGTCCTGGTTTCTCCTGCTAGACCAGATTTTCCCTGAGTAATGCCCTCGGCAGCTCAAACTGTACTCTGGCTTGCCGTTTCTTGGGTGTGGATTGTGTCTATTGGGAACCCCAGCACTCTATTTTTTTATTTTTTCTGTTTGCCCCTCCCCCATCGCTGGCTAGACAGATTTCGTTTTCACCACTGATGGGAGGGGGAGTTGAAGGTCAGGTGCCTCTAGTTCCCCCCCCCCATCTTTATGCAGGCTCTCTCTGAAAATCCCTCCCCTGGAAAGCTTAGGAGAGATTTTATGCAAATTTCCTACTGTATGGGAGATGAGCGGAAAACACACAACTGTTTTATTGTTGCAATCTGTCGAAGAGTGGTGGTGGTTACTTCAGCTCTCCAAGATGGTGGCCGTTGGTTTCCTTGGTGGAGTTTCCGTTGTGGGGGATAGAACTGTAGCGCTTCCTTCCCTGACTGAAATCCCGAACTCGGCCTGGGGCTCAGTGGGGGGTCAGCCAGCAGGATTCCACAGAATCTGCAGCAACGTTTCTCCCTGGATGCAAGTCGCTTCTCGGTGGTGCCCCGATGTCTGCAGCCACGGGGCGGGCCGCACGGATCAGTAAGCCCGGATCTCTGGTTGCATATTCAGCTCGCGTTTGAGACTCAATTACCGGACCTCGTTGGTGGAAATCATTCTTTTAGGTTTCGGTGCACACCCATTTTTCTGTAAGATCCTAACAAGATATTCTTTTGTCATTCTAACTCGTTATTCACCTGCAATGTGGCGTGGTACCCTGGGTGTGATGCACTCTATTTGCGGCCAACTTGCAATGTTGAAATATTAGGTTTTGAATGCACCATTTACTGAAGATAGTTTTCAGTACTAGGCAACCAATATGTATTTCAGGTTGATGAATATTTCTGAGAATAATCTTTTGAAAAGTTGATTATAAATCCACATACATGAATATGAATGAATTTGGGGAGTGCACAATAAGGCACATATATTTCATATTTTGAAAAATCTGGAGAGTATATATATATATATATATATATATACACACAGAGACATTACAATGTAGCATTATGTATGCCAACTGAAATTTATCATGAAATACATATCATCCACGGATCCAACAATATTAATTTTACTGAACATGGATTTATGTATAATGTTGTTCAAATAGGAGGCTCACCCATAGGTTGAATTTTCAGTTTCAACAGCATTTAGGAGGAGTGATATCTTCTCACAATTTGTATCTGCCAAGTCAGCCACCTCACAAAAATGTACGTGTGATACCAGGTAGGATTCTATATATGCATATAAAAATACATTTGCTGACTAGTCTACAGAGAAAGGGAGAAATAAATTCACATATTTGTTAACTTTAAAAACACATGGAGAACTATTTCAACAAAAAAATTGACTAGATTTATAACTCCTACCGTATATAATGCATAAGGCAAGTCCAACAATACCAAACATGCCTCCTCTGAACTGCTTGTATTTCTATTCTGATTGGGTTATTATTCTCCACGATATTACGATTAGTAGTCAGAGTCTAGTAGGGTGGGGGTTAGTGTCAGGGATTCAGTATTTCAAATGGAAAATTGGAAAATGAATCCAATGTGTATGCAGATATGTGCTACACAAAAATGTTCCCACTCTCATCAAGAACTATGGCTTGACATTACTTTTGCCCCAAGTAAGACACAATTAGAGGAGAAGTGTTAGAAAATCTGTGAATACATATCTGGAATGGAATATGCTCAGTAGTTCACAACACTGGAGGTGGTAGAGGAGTTCCCAAAAGTAAGGGACAGGGTAAACACTCCACAAACATGGAGCTCTGCTGGCCTAAAGACTTCTTGAAGAACTGCCTCTGAGGTTGGGCACCTTAAAAATATGTTGTTTTCTGGAGCTTTAGTTTCATTTGTAGTGAGACCTTCAAAGCTGGGTCTGCATCTATGTGACCTGGAGGACATGGTTTCTTATTTTCCAGTGAAGATGAGGCAGCAGTGCTGAATTTGCTCTTTGTAGGTAAACTGTGACCACTGGGGTCTAAGTGTCTCCCCATGTGGACTGTGAAGCCATTTGGTCATCCTCCAAATTCCATGGTGTTTCTTGCTGCTGCACTGGGAGTTTGCTATTTGATTCAAAAATACAAGGAGTTTTAGTGGATCACAGTGCTGGAGAGAGTTCTGTCACATGTGGTGGGTCAGTTTCTGCAGGAGAATGCACCAAACATACTTCTAGCCCACATTTATTGCCCCATTGACCATAGCAACATGATTCTGAACATTGCCCTGAAATCCCTCAATATTACAAGATGCCTTTACATAAAAGGGACTGCTGGCTGCACCATGTCAGTCACAAGCCATTCGGAAGCCAATGGAAGATCCACAAGGCCCCACCACAGATGTTTTATCACACACCTGACCACCACTTCTCTAGGCCCACTACTCAGCAGGCTCCAACTTATTGGCATCTCTGTTCTACACGATTTTCATAAAACCCAGTCAATCAAAGCACTGTCTGGTATACTCATGATCAGCAACAGGACATCCAAACGTCCTCCATTGCCACCTGGTCATGGGAATTTCAAAAATTTTATGGTATTTTTGTAGCCATTTTTCAATGATGATGTTGGAGGCACTGTGGGTTAAAATTCACTCCAGAACCATTAAATGTAGAGGAAGCACATTTCAATGAAAGCTTTGGAGAATTCTCACAGGCAAGGCTTCTCAAAAAGTGGCCAAATGGTCACATGAAGCCAGGCACATTGTGGTCTACAATGAGGTCCATGTGTGTTTCGACTCTCAACTATGGCTGCCAAGTCTTTCAGAATAAAATCACATGATATCTTGGCTGTGATTCCCGGTGCTCTGTTGAAAGCCACCCTGGGCCTAGATCTCAGTTTTCAAGGGGGACTCTCATGCATGGCCTCCTAATATCCAAACACAATTCATGGCAATAATTCTCTGAGTTCAGTTCCAGAACTCAGTCTCTAAGGGGAATCACACCAGAGTTCATGTCAAGGTGGACCCAGTCATCTCTTCCAACCACGAAACAAATGGCCACAATTAAAACCAAAACACTCCCACATGGCCCTCATGATCTTTCATATAGACACTCATCATAACCTCTGGCTGGATGTTTCCATGAGGGGCGAAGCCCAAGACAGTCTCCAAAATAATCTCCCTTGCCCCTTAATGGCCTAAAATCAGGGTTGCCTGGACACACTTCCTGTGAACCAGGAGTGATCAAATAGGCCTGCTGTTAATACTTCTCTGCTTCTCCAATTTGAGGCCTACTGACTGTGGGGTTTATTTTTTTATGTGAATTTTAGTCATTAGAATACCCAAGCACTTATCGGCTAGCTTCCGCAGCGTTTGAAGAAATCATTTGACCCAAAGGATCCCTATTCTCACTTGATGGAGGTCAGGAACCTAACAGAAGAAGGGGAGAGACTTCATCCACAATGACTGCTCTTTAGGCCATTTTGGTTTTGGATGCACACATGGGATCATTCTTAAGATACATCAGATGCTGAGAATCTAAGCCATTGCCTCAAACAGGGCAAAGAGTAGGATTCAGACACATCCCTTTCCAAAGCAATTAAGCAAAGAGGCACAGGTGATGCCCATTCATTTCCATTTGAAACCTGTTTTCTTCAGGCTTCACAAAGGGGTGGCCTGAGGCAAAGACCTTCCTGACATTCAGGGCAACAGAACAATAGGTAAGCAAAGCAGGGTTTCTCCACTGAGACTTTATTGGTCACAGTGATATCTGAGTTTTCTGAGATGCTCGCCATTCCCTTCAGCTATCCAGTACATGGCCATGTAACAGGGCTTGGAAATCGTACATATCTTGGACACAAAACCATGAGCCTATTCTGTAGAGTGGCCAGAATTCAGGAAGAACGCAGGAACTTTGGAAGATAGCATGTGTTGCCCATCGATAAGGCAAGCCAGAATCCATTCATCAATTTGGCAGAATAAATGATGGGAAGCTTTCTACTAGAAAGGACACATCAATTGATGCATTCTCTTTTCTGATGTCAATAACCATGGACACAGTGGGATACACAGACATAGAAACACTCGCCTTGTCAAATGACTTAATAGAAACAGTTCAGTCAAAACCAAACAAACCGCCTTTTCTATCTATTCTCAGAACATGAGACAAATCCACAAACACACAGCGACACCCACAGAGGCACCTCCTTCCCCAAAGTAGGTCGGTGACTATCCAGAGTGTCCTCTGACTGGTGGGCCATAGTATGTTCCCCCGAAATGGCCTGTCCTGTCTCAGATCTGGTCTCCTTAACCAACTCTGTGAAGATGTCAGGAGCCAGTGGTGAACCACTATCTGCTTTCTCAGGAAAGGCCGCTCTTCAGAGCTTTTCTGGCATTTGGCCATTCTCATATCAGTAGGTACCAAGAAAGACTGACTCTGTCCTTGGTATATCCAAAAAAGTGAGACCACTGGGACTGGGACTGGGACAGGCTCTGGGTGCCTGTCTTCCTGGATAACAAGTTCTTAGAGTTCCATCACCAAGGAAGTGAGGTGAGGTCACTTCCTTTAGGAACTGAATGAGGTCACTGCCTTAGCAACCACTTTGTCCTAACAGTTGCTTCCAAGGGTCCCATGAGATGGAGGCTGCCCCTACGTCCTGTGACACTTTCACAAGTTAGAATGTATATCAACCATAGGCACCCGGGACCAGCTCTCCAAACAGGACTGTTTGGGTCCATATTCTAATGGGTGGTACTAGAGCAGATTATGCTTAGTGAAGCTAGCCAATCCCTAAAAAACAAATACCAAATGTCTTCTTTGATATAATGAGAGCAACTAAGAATAGAGCAGGGAGGAAGAGCAGGAAGAAAAGATTAACATTAAACAGAGACATGAGGTGGGAGGGAAAGAGAGAGAAAAGGGGAATTGCATGGAAATGGAGGGAGACCCTCATTGTTATACTAAATTACATATTAGAGGTTGTGAATGGAATGGGAAAATAACAAGGTGAGAAATGAATTACAGTAGATGGGGTAGACAGTGAAGATGGGAGGGGAGGGGAGGGGGGATAGTAGAGGATAGGAATGGTAGCAGAATACAACAATTACTAGTATGGCATTATGTAAAAATGTGGATGTGTAACCGATGTGATTCTTCAATCTGTATCTGGGTTAAAAATGGGAGTTCATAAATCACTTGAAGCTAATGTATGCTAATGTATGAATATGTTATGTCAAAACATTTGTAAGGTTTTGAACAACCAATAATAAAAAAAAGAACAGAGAGGCTGATTCAGTAACAACCTTTCATCCTGACCAGGTTGATTGCCATGGAATTTGACTTTTGCTCTCTCAGGTCCTTCAGTGGTGCCTATATCTTCTCCAGGGATCATTTCTTCATGAAACTTTGAGTTTTTCAACAGGTGGAAGATTCCCTACATTCCTCTCTTTTAGGACCAACACTGTCCCTGCTCTTCTGTAAAGTTATATTGAGGGAACAGTGTATGGTTTCGCTTAATAACAGGTTTGATTTGGGTTAGGAATCATTCTGCTTGATGAATAATGGTATTGGGAACCTGTGATATTTATAAGAATATATAGGTGAAATTTAAGTATGAAAACAGAAATCTAGGTAAGATTGGAATCCCAGAAGGGCATTGTGCTCTTGATTGCGATACTTAGCTTTGATGCATGTTCTGCAAAGATGTTTCAGATAAATCAATAATCAATGGCATAGGACCTTGTACGTTGGATGATTGAATGTAGAAGTGAGTATCCACTCAAACTGGGATAGTCGGTAGGATTAGGAAGATATTCTGTAGGTTTCAGAAGAAGAGTGAGTACAGGAATTGGACCAAAAGTTCTTTAGCAATAGGGTATCACATAGACAGTGAACGTAAATGTCAGCACATGTGAAATGTTAGTCAAAATGGTGAACTGGTGAAAATATTTAGAAAAGCAGACATCAATAGAGACATTAGGAAATCAGGGAAACTATAAAGTGAGTGATAGGATTAGACATTTGAACAGAGTTGAGGTTGAATATATAGTCTTAGGAAGAAACAAATATGTTGTCATAAATAGGATTGACATTTGAGAGCATTAGGCAACCTTGACATGAATGTTTTTAGTAATCCATGCTCACTTTCCATTTAGGCTTTGGTACAATCATAAGTGTGACCTCTGCTTATTGTGTCCAGAATATTACTGTGATAAATGCATACGTAGATCAGGTGACATGAGTATTTCTTCCACCATTTCTGGGAGTAACATTTTGAAGACTAATAAATTAGAATTGGGGTTACAAATAGATGTACCCTTTGTCTATGAATGTAGAGATAATGCATGAATAGACCATACTGTGAATAAATAATATAATTGGTTCCAACTTTAAATAATGGATTGAATTGATATCTGATTATATACAGAAAATCTTATATTGATATACAATTATTCATTCCAACCAGTAATACATCTAATGGTAATATTAGGGTTATGTTTTATCATGAAGAGTGTGTGAGTTTTGCTTCAAAATGATTATGGAAATCTAAAATAATGTGTTTGAAATGAAGTCTCATGAAAAGACCAGTCAAGAAACCTGGAGGAATACATGTGTTCTGAATCAGTAAATGATTGAAAGTGAATCAAATGCCTATAAATTTGTGAACTTATGGATGAAATATATGTCCTATGATGTTCGTAAACTGTAGAAATTGTATTGTACCAGTGTTGAATAAAATAAACTTCAAAATAAACAACATGTCCCATAGGAATCTACTTGCATTGATGTTAAACAGGGTCAGTTAATGTAGAAATATTAGGATTGTATGCACCATTCACTGAAGTTAGTTTTCAGTAATAGGAAACAAATATGTATTTCAGGTGGATGAATATTTCTGAGAATAATCTTGTGAAATGTTGATTATAAATCCACATACATGAACATGAATATAAGACACATATATTTTATATTTGGAAAAATTCAGAGAGTGTATATATATATATATATATATATATATATATATATATATATATATATATATATATTAAAAAAACAAAAACAGACAATAAGATGTAGCAATATATATGCCAATCGAAATTCTTCATGAAATGTACATCAGCCACAGATGCAAAAATATTTATTTTACCGAACATGGATTTATGTATAATGTTGTTCTACTAGGAGGCTCACCCATAGGTTGAATTTTCAGTTCCAACAGAGTTTAGGAGGAGTGATCTCTTCTCACAATTTGTATTTGCCAAGTCAGACACCTCAGAACAATATACGTGTGATACCAGGTAGGATTCTATATGTGCATATAAAACTACATGTGCTGAATTGGCTACAGAGAATGGGAGACAGGTATTCACATATTTGTTAACTTTAAAAACATGTGGAGAACTATTTCAATTAAAAATTAGCTAGATTTATAACACCTACCCTATATCATTCAAAAGGCAAGTCCAACTATACACCATGCCTCATCTGTGCTGCTTGCATTTCCATTCTGTTTGGATTATTTTTCTCCATCATATTAGTATTAGTAGTCAGAGTCTAGTAGGTTATGGTTTAGTGTCAGGTGTCTGGGCCGGCTGGACACTTCAACGTGGGCGTTGAACCTTGTTGGGGAGGAATGAAGGGACAAGAGTCATGAGAGATGACAGCAAGACAACAGTTCTGATCATGCTGAAAACTTTTATAGTTCTCACAGTGTATTTATATGCTGCGGATGAGAAAGCTCTCTTATCGGCAGTTGCTGGATGTCTTCACAGGGTGAGATAACCTCAGGATATTTCAAAAAGACGGATAGCTGCAGGATGTCTCAGGGTGATAGATGGCTGCGGGATGTCTCCCAGGCAGGATATCTCGCAGGGGGCTATTTTTGTAAGTGTCAGGCTATTCTTTGAAGGAGAACTTCCTTGTAGCCCCTGACATCTCCTCCCTTTCTTATATAAAATATTTGAGCATACCTTACAGGCCAATGTTTTAGGGTGTTATAGAGGCTCTGTTTCTCTAGTAGGCCTTAGAATATCTCCTGATCTAATCGAGCATGTTTGCTAGATTTCGTGGTGGCCTTGGCATGTTTTTTGAGGAGACAGCTTTGAGGGGGAAGCATGCCAACTGCCATGCACCAGAGCGTGTCACTCAGAAGACTTGGGTTTTGGGAACCATGGATCCATCCTCCTGCAGTCCTTCCTGCACCCTCCGTTATTATGCCCTAACGTCCTCACTCCATGGGTGCGTCCTCCCCCAAGTGGAGGGGCCCATGGAGGACGAACCCTTATGGCAAGTGCAGAAGATGGTTGGTCAGAGCTGTTACTTAGAGTTTTATGTAAGAAAGAGAGATCTGTGGGCATGTAAACTTAAGAAACAAGCTTGTGAGGAGGGTAGAACATCCTTTTAAATGTTGGCAGCACGGTCTTCCATATCCAGGTGATGATAGTGGACCTGTATGGGCTTAGAGGCCAAAATATTAATCTGTTCTTTAATAAATTGTACCAACCTGTTTATAATGCAGGGTCCTAGGGACACCATTAAAAGTAAACCCAACAAAGGGCCTAATAGGGGAAGAAGGTAGGGTAAAAATCCATTAAGCCCAGTCCAGAGGGGATTTTCAAATATTTCCCTTCATCTCTTTTCTAGATCTTCTTGAAGCTGCTTAATTTTAGTGCATACTATGCCAGAATTATTGGCATAAATGCAGCATCGTTCCCCTAAGGCCAAGCAAATACCTCCTTGGTTAGCTGTCAGCAAATTTAAGCCTCGTCTTTTTTGAAGGAACACTTCTGCCAGGGAGTCTATTTGGTCCTGCAAATCTATAATGGTTCCTGATAGAGTTTTTATCAGTTGTTCCTGATAGAGTTTATAATTTGTTGAGACAGGCGATGGTAAGAGTGAATAGACGTGCCTAAGCCAGTGTACCTGTGCCCACAGAAACTGTTATTCCAAGGCTGGCAGATTGTTGGCTGCATCTGAAAAAGAGGAAATTTTGTCCTCATGAGGAGTGCGTCTGTCCCTGTTTTGAGGTAAGTCATTAACCTGTTTAACCAGGAGTTCTGGTAACCATCTTGGGGCTGTTTGATCTTGGTCCAAAACACAAGCTGAGCCTCCTCCCCAGATGAGGACAGGATCTGGGCCTTTCCATTTATTTGTAAGGGGATTGTGTCACATAACAGGTGGGCGCACAGAATTTGACGAGGGATGGCAGTGTCTGTCTGCTGCTGAATCGCCTTCATTGTCTAAGGTAAGAAAAATAAGGGCAAATAATGCATTGTTAAGGCGATGCCTGGGTGTGGTAAATACAAGGGAGGAAGCCTTAAGGAGGGTTAGCCAAGTTTTTAAGTTAAGGTGGGCAAGTTCCATAATGCCTTGGCCCTGAGGGTTGTATGGAATTCTAGTAGTATGACAAATTTGCAAGGTAGCACAAAACTGTTTAAACTTGGCAATGGTATATGTAGGATAAAAATCTGTTTTAATATGTATTGGTTTTCCCATAACAGAAAAGGCTGAAACAAGATGAGAAAGGACATCTTTGGTAGCCTCTCCGGAATGTGGTGATGTAAAAATAAAGCCGCTGAAGGTATCTACAGAAACGTGTAAATATTTGGTTATTACAAATTCAAGAAAATGAGTAACATCCATTTGCCAAAACTGATCGGGCATTAATCCTCGGGGGTTAACTCCCAAGTGTTGAATGGGGAGGGAGACAGCACAACCAGGGCATGCTTTTACTATTTCTCGTGCCTGTTGCCTGGTATTTTACCAAGTAATCAAAGGCTCTGGAAATTTAAATGGTGTATATTGTGTAACTCCGTGGCCTTTTGAATGGAGCCAACAAAAATTGGAAAGATGGAACGAGTTGCTTCATCAGCTTGGGCATTACCTTGAATTAGAGGGCTGGGAAGATCAGAGTGTGCCCTGATGTGTCCTAAGAAAAATGGGTGTTGTCTGGCCTGAATTAGCTGCTGAAGCTGGTGAAACAGAAAGGCCGCATTGTTAGAAGCCTTAATGGGGGGTGAAATCACCAGCAGGTGCACAGAATGAGCAATATAGGCACTGTCTTTATAAATATTAACAGGATTATCAAAAATGTTATAAAAACTTGTGTTATGTCAAACAATTCCACAAACTGTGGTGACTGATAGACAGTATCAAAGGTGGTAGGCTTGTTATTGACAACAAAGACCGCTCGGCCATTACAGGAACCGTCTGTAAAGACAGTAAGGGCTTGAGGAATGGAAGCCTTTTGAGTAATTTCAGGAAAAGTAAATGGATGTAACTGGACAAAATGTAAAAGGGGGTCATTGGGGAGGTAGTGATCAATTGTTCCCAAAAGCCTGATAGGGCAATACCACATTCATCCCTTGTCTCTAGTAAAAATTGGGTTTGGTCCTTAGTATATGGAATAAAAATATTATCAAGGTCTTTGCCAAAATGTTGTAGAGAAATCAAATGACCTTTAAAAATAATAGAAGCTACCTGAGCAAGATAAACAGTAATAACCTTCGAGGATGTGGTGGGTAAATGGACCCAAAACAAGGGGCAGTCTTTATTTTTAAAATGTGGATCTCGCTGCCAAAATATTCCTGTGGGTGTATGAGGAGTGTGTAAAATAACCAGAACCAGAGAAAGGTTATAAGAAATTTGTGTAACAAATTGTTGGGCAATGGCTTCTGTGACTTGGTTTAATGCCTGTCATGCCTTGGGAGTAAGATTTTGAGGGAAGGAGGGGTGGGAATTACCTCTCAAAATATCATTAAGGGTCAAAAGTACACAAGTGCATAATTTTAAATATGTTATTAGACATTGAATATCCCTCAGTAATTTCTCAAAATCTTTAAGGGTGTGAAGATGGTCCACATGTCGTTGTATTTTAGAAATTTGGATCTGATTTTCTAGAATTTTAAGGCTCAAACTCTTATAAGAGTCCTGTGTTTGAACCTTATTAGGAGCTATCTGTAGTCCCAAGGTAGTGAGGATTTTGTAAAAGTCCAAGTAACAATTATTAAGGTCATGGGTATTAGGTGCAGCAATTAACAAATCATCCATATAATGTAAAATATAAATTTGTGGCCCTCACTCTCTCACAGGGTCTACTGCTTGAGCAACGTATTTTTGGCAAAGAGTAGGGCTGTTGGCCATACCTTGGGGAAGAACCTTCCATTGAAGTCTCTGCATAGGGCCCTGAATATTAATGCAAGAATGACTAAAGGCAAAATAGGGTCTATCCTCAGGATGTAAAGGAATGGTAAAAAAGCAAACTTTTAAGTCCATAACCATTTTACAATAGTTTTTGTGAATAGCCACTGGTGTGGGAATGACTGGCTGTAGTGCTCCCATTGGGAGTATAACTTTATTAATGGCACACAAATCTTGTAAAAGGCGCCACTTGCCTGATTTTTTCTTGATAACAAAAATAGGAGTGTACGATGGTGAGGTTGAGGGCTCTACATGGCGGGCTGCCAGCTGTTCCTTCACTAACATGGAGGCAGCCTCCAAATTTTCTTGGGTAAGGGGCCACTGATCCACCCACACAAGAGTCTGAGTCTCCCAAATAATTTTATCTCCATGGGGTACAGGAGGGTCAGGGACCGACACTAAAAATCCAAATATCCAAGTCCATATGTATTTTTTTTTATGGGTTGTATAGGCCCCACCAGTCTTTGTCTAAGACTCTCAAGGCCTGTACCAGGGACAAAATTCATACGGAGCATTTGATGAGTCACCATGGAATTGGGACTGGCAAGAATAACTTCCATTTGACTGAAAATATCTCGGGCCCATAGGTAAACAGGGAGGTCAGGAACAACGAAAGAAGTGACAGTTCCCTTATTACCCTCTTTATCAGTCCAGCTAAGAGCAGTAGAGCTGACCAGAGGATTTTTTGACTTTCCTATCCCTTTGAGGTCAGTCAAGGATGGGGTGAGGGGCCAAGCTGATTGCCAGTATTTTTGAGAAATAATTGTCACATCAACTCCAGTAACTAAAATTGCTTGGAATTCCTTTCCTTCAATAAGTAAGGTAAGGGTGTGTCTACTATGAGAAATGGGATGAACCCAATATAACTCAGAGGAGCCCAAGGAGGCAGTCCCCCACAGTAGGTTTGGGTGGTGGAAGTGCCCCTTAATCAAAGGGAAGGAGTATTAATTGTGCAAGACTTTTGCCTCCTGGGATGGCCGCAACTCTATTAATAACTGTGGCCAGTATTTTTATTTCTCCAGTGAAATCATTATCATTAATGCCAGGGAAGACCTGAACACCTTGTAAGGTAGTAGAGGCTCTTCCAAGAATAAGGGCACACGTATGAGATGGAGGGGGACCCATAATTCCAGTTGGTATTATCTGGGGCCCTTGCATTGAGTCTAATGTTGTATCAGTGGTGGTACAGAGGTCCAATCCTGCACTGCCTGGAGTGGGTAGTTGGAGGGAGCCAATTGTGGAGAAGGATTTTGAGGTAGGTTGGGAGTTTGGAAGGGAACAAACCTTATTGCCTCAGGGAGTTTCCTGAGAAGCAGGAAGAAATAGGCTGTCCGAGGGCATTTGTCATTGATCTACACTCACTGGCCCAGTGATGACCTTTACCATATCAAGGACAAAATGTAGCTGTGGGCGGTTTAGCTCCAGTTTGAGGAGACGCTATTCTTACTCTTTGTTTGCCTGTCGGACACTTGGGTGCAAAATGGCCTGGTTGTTTACAAGTAAAGCAAATACGTGAACCAGGATTGTAAAAGGCCTTGGTAAAGGGAACACTAAAGTGAGACCCATGGCATGGGCTGCACCCACCCCTGCACAGACTCTAATAAAGTCAGAAAGTTTCCCTTTATCCTTATGATGTCGAAGAACATCCTGAGATGCTGGGTTGGCGTTTTCAAAGGCAAGATGTTTTACAAAGGTGCTTTCGCTTTCGCTTGGTCCAAGCAAGCATTCTGCAGCTAGGTTAAGCCGGGGAACAAGGTCGCTATAAGGCTCGTCGGGCCCTTGTCGAATTCTTGCCAGGGAAGTGATAGCCGAGGCCCTTTCAGGAAGGCGTCTCCAAGTATGTAAGCCAGCCATCTAAATCTGCGCAAAAAGTCCAGCAGGGAAACGTGCCTTTTTAGTTTTAGTGTCAAAAGTTGCATTGCCCACTAGCTTAACATAAGTCCAGGATTTAGAGGAGGACTTTGTTAAATTTTTTTTGAGCAGTTTCTGACAGGGCTCTTTGAAATCTGCATTCCATAGCAGGAAGTCTCCGGCACTGAGGGCAGCTCGGTCTAAAAATTTCCAATCATTGGGAGTAAGAAATTGTGTGCTGTGGCTTTCTAATAAAGCCAACGTGTAGGGCACAGTGGGGCCATAGTGAGCACAAGCCTTTTTAAGTTTTTCAAGAAAATGGAGGCTAAATTTTTTGTAGACACTCTGGGTTCCTTCCTGCCTAGGGGTGAACTTCTCATCCTCTAAGTCCTGATCTCCTTGATCCATTTCCCCCGCTTCCTCCTCTTGATCCTCTTCTAAGTATTTGACCTCAGCCTGAGCAGGCTTATCTATCTGACTGGTGGTGACTGGGAAGGTGAGCACAGGCCGATGGAGCGGCTTCGCCTTTGTATTAGACCACTGTGGGCCAGCTTGTGTTGACTCCATACCTAAGGCTAATGGAGAGAGCTCAGAGTCAAGGGATCTTTATTCTTTTAAAAATTGGATCTGTTCCCATCCATGTTGGAGAGACTCTCTCAAGGGAGCCAGGTTAGGCAAGGGAAGTGGGGAAAAAATATCTGGGGGGGCATTTGGCCCCTGAAGGGCCAGAGCACAAAAGGCAGGAGAGATATAGGAGGGAGGGGAATGTGTAAGTCCTATAGGCTGTGGCATGGTCCTGAGAGGTGGCGGGTCTTCTGAATGGTAGCGAGCTGCTTCCTTCTCCAAGGTAGCCTCCTCCCCAGGGGTCAATGTTTCTCTGGGATTTAAAACTGCATAAAGGCGGTTGGAAACCATTGGAGCCTTATTCATTAGGGTGGGATTTTGAGGAAGATCAGGAAGGTTCCCAGGGTGCTGGGGAGACTAAGAAGGGTCTATGTCTATACTAACTGATGGGCATGCCGAGAAGGGACGAGAGGTCTTTTGCATAGTCTCTTCCCCAATCCTGACAAGTATTAAGGTACCATTGTCAAAGGGTGAACTTTTAAGAATTTCACTAATTTATTTCCAGAAAGAAAAGGTAGGAACAGACACTTCTTCTGGGCCAAAGGATTCATAATAATCTTTTAAAATGTCTCCTATTCTAAGCCATCTTTTACCATCAATGGTCCCTTCAAGGGGAAACCATGGAAACAATTTTTCATTGTATGAAAAGAAAAATTTTAAGTCATTTTTCTTAACACGTGCCCCCATGTATTTAAGGATTCCTTGTGGCCTGACAAAAACAAATCATGTGACGAAACTGCTTGTCCCATTGTGGGTCACTCACTGTGCGTCATCCCCACTCTCCTCCTGGATCTGTCTCTCAGTGGTGTCTGCTGAGGCAATTGCGAGCTCCACTTGTCCAAATCTTCCAGGAGGACGGGGTTCCCTCTCAGTCAAAGGCTCGAGCCCCAGTCGTTGGGCGCCAGTTGTCCCGGCCTGCAGGACACATCAACGTGGGTAGCGAACCTACATGGGGAGGAATGAAGGGACAAGAGACACGAGAGATGACAGCAAGACAAAAGTTCTGATCAAGATGCAAACTTTTATTGTTCACACAGGGGAATTTATATGCTGGAGATTTGAAAGCTCTCTTTTCGGCAGTTCCTGGATGTCTTCACAAGGTGAGATAACCTCAGGATATTTCAGGAAGACAGATGGCCACAGGATGTCTCAGGAACACAGATGACTACAGGATGTCTCCCAGACAGGATGTCTCCCTGGGGGCTGTTTCTTGTAAGTGTCAGGCTATTCTTTGAAGGAGAATTCCTTCTACCCCTTACAGTCAGGGATTCAGTATTTCAAATGGAAAATTGGAGAAAGAATCCAATGTGTATGCAAATATGTGCTGCCCAAAAATCTTCACACTCTCATTCAGAACAATGCCTTGACCTTACCTTCACCCCAACTAAGACACAATTAGAGGAGAAGAGTTAGAAAATCTGTGAATACACATCAAGAATGGAAAATGCTCAGGAGTTCACAACTTTGGAGGTGGTAGAGGAGTTTCCAAATGTAAGGGAGAGGGTAAAACTCCACAAACATGGAGCTCTGCTGGACTAAAGACTTCTTGAGAAACTGCCTCTGAGGTTGGGCACTTGAAATATATGTTGTTGTCAGGAGCTTTAGCTCCCTTTGTAGTGAGACCATTAAGCTGGGTCTGCATGTATGTGACCTGGAGGACATGGTTTCTTATTTTCCAAAGGACATGAGGCAGCAGTGCTGAATTCTCTCTTTGTAGGTAAACTGTTGTCACTGGGGGCTAAGTGTCTTCCAGTTTGGAAGCCATTTTCTCATCCTCCACTTTTTGTTGTGTTTCTTGCAGCTGCACTGGGAGTTTGGTATTTGCTTCATGAAATACGAAGAGTTCAACTTGGACACAGTACTGGAGGGAGTTCTGTCACATGTGGTGGGTAAGGGTCTGCAGGAGAATGCACCAATCAGGCTTCTATCCCACATAGCTTGCCCCCTTCACCTTAGCAATCTGATTCAAAACATTGCACTGAAACCTCTCCATATAACAACATGCCTTTACATACAAGGGTCTGGGGGCTGCACCATGTCAGTCACAAACCATTTGAAAGCCAATGGCAGATCCACATCACCAAACCACAGATGTTTTAACACACACCTTCACACCACTTCTCTAGGCCAACTACTCAGCAGGCTCCAAATTACTGCCATCTCTGTTCTACACCATTTTCATGAAACCCAGTCAATCAGGCACTGTCTGGTACATTCGTGATCATCAATAGGACATCCAAAGATTCTAAAGTGCGAAGTGGTCATGGGAATTTCAAAAATTTCATGGTATTTATCAGGCAATTTTCAAGAATGAAGTTGGAGGCACTGTGGGTTTCAATTCATTCAGGAACCATTAAATGGAGAGGAAGCTCATTTCAATGAAAGCTCTGGAGAATTCTAACAGGCAAGGCTTCCCAAAGACAGGCAAAAAGGTCACATTAAGCCAGGCGTTTGAGGTCTACAATGTGTGGTCCATTTGTGTTTTGACTTGCAACTATGGCTGCCAATTCTTTAAGAATAAAAGCATGTGATATTCTTCCTGAGATTCGCAGTGCTCTGTGGAAAGCCACCCTGGGCCTAGATCTCAGTTTCCAAGGGCAACTCTCATGCGTGGCATCCTAAAATCCCAACACAATACATGACAATACTTCTTTGAGGTCCATTCCATAACTCAGTCTCTAAGGGGAATCAAACCAGTGTTCAAGACCAGGTGGACCCATCATCTTTTCCAACAGCCACAAAAATGACCACAATTAAAACCAAAACACTCCACATGGCCCTCATCTTCTTTCATATCGACACTCATCATAACCTCAGGCTGTAGTTTTTCATGAGGGGCACAGCCAAAGACAGTATCCAAAATAAGGTCCCTTGCCCCCATTTGCCTAAAGTCAGTGTGGCTGGGACACCCTTCCTGTGAACCAGGAGTGATCAAAGAGGCCTGCCCTTAAAACTGCTCTGATTCTCCATTTTGAGGCCTAATGACTGTGGGGTTTAGATTCTTTATGTTAATTGGAGCCATAAGAAACCTATGAACGAATGGTCTAGTCTCTGCAGGGCTTTGAAGAACTCATTGGACCCAAAGGATCCCTATTCTCATAGATGGACGTCAGGAACCTTACAGAGGAAGGTGAGAGACTTCATCCACAATGACTGCTCTTTTGGCTCTTTTGGTTTTGGATGCAAACGTGGGATGTTTCTTTAGATCAATCAGGTGCTGAGAATCTAAGCCATAGCCTCACACAGGGCCAACAGGCTGATTCAGACACATCCCTTTCCAAAGCAATTAATCAAGGAGCCACAGATGATGCCCATTCATTTCCATTTGAAAACTCTTTTCTTCAGGCTTCCCAAAGGGGTGGCCTGAGGCAAAAAACTTCCTGACATTCAGAGCAACAGAACAATAGGTAATTAAAAGTACCAAAGCAGGGTTTCTTCACTGAGACTTGTCAGAAGCCAGTGGTGAGCCACTATCTGTTTTCTCATACAAGACCCCTCTTCAGAGCTTTCCTGGCATATGGCCATTCTCACATCTGTAGGTACCAAGATAGACTGACTCTGTCCTTGGTAATTCAAAACTAGTGACACCACTGGGAGTGGGACTGGGACAGGCTCTGTGTGCCTGACTTCCTGGATGCCAATTTCCATCACCGAGGAAGTGAGGTGAGGTCACTTCCTTCAGGATCTGAATGAGGTCACTGCCTTGGCAACCACTTTGTCCTAACAGTTGCTTCCAAGGGTCCCATGAGATGGAGGCTTCCCCTACTTAATGTGACAATTTCACAAGTTAAAATGGTATATCAACCATAGGCACCTGGGAACAGCTCTCCATACAGGCCTGATTTGGTCCATCTTCTCTACATTAAGAAGAGAGAGGCTGATAAAGACACAACCCTTCATCCTGACCAGGTTGTTTGCCATGGAAGATGACTTGTGCTCTCTCAGGGCCTTCATAACTGCCTACATATTCTCCAGGGATCCTTTAAGCATGGACCTTTGAAGTTTTCAGCAGGTAGAGGATCCCTACATTCCAGTATTATAAGACCACCTCTGTCTCTCCTCTTTGTAAAGTAATATTGAGGGAACACAGTATGTTTAGGGTTAATAACAGGTTCAATTTGGGTTAGGAATCATTTTGTGGATGAATAATGGTATTGGCAACCTGCGAAATTTGTAAGAATATAGAGGTTAACAGTGTGTATGAAAACAGAAATCCAAGTAAGATTGGAAGCCCAGAAGGGCATTGGGCCCTTGATTGTGATACTTAGCATTGAATTACATTCTGCACAGATGTCTCAGATAAATCGATATACAATGGCATGGGACCTTGTACCTTGGATGATTGAATGTAGAAGCGAACATCCATTCAAAAAGGGATAGTCAGTAGGAATAGGAAGATAGTAGGTAGGTATAGAAGAAGGGTGAGTGTATGATTTGGAAAAAAAATTCTTTAGCAATAGGGTTTCGGTTAGAAAATGAATTTAAATGTCAGCACATGTGAAGAGTCTGTCACAATGATGAAGTGGGAAAAATATGTAGGAAAGCAGATATCAATAGGGACATTATGAAATCAGTCAAAGTAAAAAGTGAGAGATAGGCTTAGACATTTTCAAAGGGTTGAGTTTGAATATGCAATCTTAGGAAGAAACAAATATGTAGTCATCAATAGGATTGACATTTGAGAGCATAAGTAATCTTGGACATGGATGATTTTAGTAATCCGTGTTAATTTTTCATTTTGGCTTTGGTACAATCATAAATGTGAACTTTGAATTTAGTGTCCAGTATATTTCTGTGAATAAATGTATATGAAGCTCAGGTGACATGAGTATTTCTTCCACCATTTCTGGGAGCAATATTGACTGACTACTTCTGATTGATAGGTACAGATTCTTTATGTGAATTGGAATCATGAGAAACCCAAGCACCTCTTCAGGGATTGAAAAACTCATATGACCCAAAGGATCCCTATTCTCAATTGATGGAGGTCAGGAATCTAATAGAGGAAGGGAAGATACTTCATCCAAAATGACTGAACTTTTTGCCATTTTGGTTTTGGATGCACACATGGGATCTTTCTTTAGATCCATCAGGTGCTGAGAATCTAAGTCACAGCCTCACACAGGGCCAAGAGGCTGATTCAGACACATCCCTTTCCAAAGAAATTAAGCAAAGAGCCATAGGTGATGCCCATTCATTTCCATTTGAAAACTGTTTTCCTCAGGCTTCACAAACGGTTAGCCTGAGGTAAAGAACTTCCTGACATTCAGGGCAACAGAAAAATAGGTAAGCAAAAGGCCCAAAGCAGGGTTTCTCCACTGAGACTTTCCTGGTCACACTGTCCCTGCTCTTCTCTAAAGTTAGATTGAGGAAACAGTGTATGGTTAGGGTTAATAACACGTTCGATTTGGGTTAGGAATCATTCTACAGGATGAATATTCGTTCTGGGAATCTGCAATATTTACAAGAATATATAGGTAAAATAAAAGTATGAAAACAGAAATCTAGGCAGGATTTGAAGCTCAGATGGGCATTGGGCCCTTGAGTGGGTTACTAATCTTTGAATTATGTTCTGCACAGATGTCTCAGATAAATCGATATACAATGACATAGGACCTTGTACCTTGGATGATTGAAAGTTGAAGAGAACATCCAGTCACAAAGGGAAAGTCCGTAGGTTTAGGACGATATTCTCCAGGTTTAGAAACAACAATGAGTATAGGATTTGGACCAAAAGTTTTTTAGCAATTGGTTTTCAATAAGAGAGTGAATGTAAATATCAGCACATGTGAAGAGTCAGACACAATGATGAAATGGGGAAAATATGTAGGAAAGCAGATATCAATAGAGACATTAAGAAATCAGGCAATGTATAAAGTGAGAGATAGGATTAGACATTTTCAACAGGGTTGAGTTTGAATATATAATCTTAGAAAGAAACAAATACATAGGATTTATCAATAGGATTTACATTTTAGAGCATTAAGCAACCGGGACATGGATATTTTTAGTAATCCATGCTCACTTTCCTTTTAGGCTTTGCTACAATCATAAGAGTGACTTTTGCTTTCTGTGTCCAGAATATTACTGTGTTAAAATTTATATGTAGATCAGGTGACATGAGCATTTCTTCCACCATTACTGGGGGCAATATTTTGAAGACGTATAAATATTGGGGGAAAAAAGTGGAGTACCCTGTGTCAATGGATATAGAAATAATGTATGAATAGACCATACTGTGAATAAATAATATAACTGGTTCCAACTTTAAATAGTGGATTGATTTGATATCTGAAAATATACTGGAAATCTTAAATTGATATTCATACATTCATTACAACCAGTTATACATCTAACGGTAATATTAGGGTTATGGTTTATCATGAAGAGTGTGTGAGATTTGCTTCAAATATGATTATGAAAATCAAAAATAATGTGTTTGGAAAGAAGTCTCATGACAAGACCAGTCAAGAACCCTGGAGGAATATATGTGTTCTGAAGCAGGAGGTGATTGAAATTGAAACAAATGCCTATACATTTGTGAACTTGTGGATGAAATATATATCATATGATGTGCATAAACTGAAGAAATAGTAATGTACCACTGTTTAATAAAAATGAACCGCAAAATACACATCATGTCCCATAGGAAAATGCTTGCATTGATGTTGAACTAGGTTTTACTGTAGAAATATTAGGATTTGTGTGCACCATTCACTGAAGTTAGTCTTCAGTACTAGGAAACAAATCTGTATTTAAGGTGGATGAATATTTCTGAGAATAATCTTGTGAATAGTTGATCATAAATCCACATACATAAATATGAATGATTTTAAGGAGTGTATAATAAGATTCATATATTTCATATTTTGATAAATTTGGAGAGTATATACACACACACACACACACACACACACACACACACACACACAGAGACAGACATTAAAACTAGCAATATATTTGCCAATCGAAATTCATCATGAAATATGTATCATCCACAGGTGCAAAAATATTGATTTCACTGAAAATGGATCTATATATAATGTTGTTCTACTAGCAAGCTCACCCATAGGTTGAATTTTCAATTCCAACAGTATTTAAGAGGAGTGATCTCTTCTCATAACTTGTATCTGCCTAGTCAGCAACCTCACAAAAATGTACGTGTGATAACAGGTAGGATTCTATATGTGCATATAAAAATACACGTGCTGAATAGTCTACAGAGAAAGGAGACACCAATTTGTTGAAAGCCACAGCTTAAGGGGCCCCATCAAACTTCCAGCTACCAGCAACATTCCCCTGCCAGATGATTATTGGCTCACAGCGGCCCCAGCAACATCTAGCTGATTGGCTCCTCTGTGGTGATGCACAATGGAGATGCTCATTGAGCTTTTTCCCCGCTCTTTCCGACTGCCAGCTGATGATTGGCTCACAGCAGCCCCAGCAACATCAAGCTGATTGGCTCCTCTGTGGTGATGCTCATTGGGCAGTTTCCCTGCCCTTTCAGACCACAGAGCTGCTCATTGTGGGACTTTTTTGGCTCCACCCACCTGACCCAGCTAAATGGCCTCAAGAGCAGGTGAATTGTGGGAGGTGGAGAGGCTTGTGGGTGTGACAGAAACTTTGCAAGGAAGCCAGTGGTGGCAGTTGGGCTCTGAGGGTTTTTCCTGAGGAGCTGTTTTGTTTGGCGTGTGTGGTTCTAAAAATAAAGTTTGTTTCTTTTGAAAAGTGGCTCTTGAATCGTGCCCAGCCAGACTGCAGCATTTGGTGGCTCGCACGGGGAGCCACTGAGGGTAAGTGATAAGGTAAACTGATCACCCCTGAGGGAAGGGCGAGAGGATGGGTAGCCATTTTAAGATTCCTCTTTTGTTTTGCTTCACTTTTGTTGCCTGTCCATGGAGATGAGTGAGATGGATGAAAAACCGCTCACATCTGAGAAAAAATTATTTACTTCTGAGGAACAGATAGGGAGAAAGGACAGATGCACATGTCAGTAGGATATAAATGCTATAATGACTTTTTGTTGTTCCCTCTTTATTTTATTCTCTCTCGGTTTTGTTTGGCATCGTCTTGTTGGGTTGTATTATAGTAGAAATACGGGATCAGAAATTAGTAAAAAAACAAACTGAAAGAGTGTTAAGTAAATTGTTAGAGGAAGGAGGCATCTCAGTAAAGTCAAGAACAGTTAGGGCATACGTTGATACAATACAAAAATGTAGCCCATGGATTTTTAAGGAGTTGTTAAATATACCATAATGGAACTATCATGGTGAAGCTTTAAAAGGGGGGAAAAGTACAGCCCAGGGACTCTGCCAGTTGGCACATTGCCATTGAGGACGTTCATATCTGGTTTGCTTAGTCCAAAGACTTCAGTTCAGACAAAGATAGAAGAACAAAGCTTAGGGCAGAAAAAGCCATCAGGGGCAAAGTTACAAAAGGAGACTGCTACTAACAACTCTCTATCACTAGAGGGCGTAAGTGTCCAACCAACAACGCCTCCTCTACAGGAGACTGTTACTAACACCTTTCTATCACCAGAGGATGTAAATGTCCAAATAACAAGGCCACCTCCATATGCTGGGAGGCCCCCAAACCCCGCAGTTGATAGTTCGGATCCTGAGACAGGATCTCAAGTATGAACATGCCCTGTATTTGAGGTAGGAGGGCAGCGAATTCACCATGCTTTAAATTTCAAAATAGTGAAGCAGCTAAAAGGGGCTTTAACAACCTATGGTCCTCAAGCACCCTTCATTGTAAGCTTGGTCGAATCCATTAACAACTTGAATATGACGCCAGTAGATTGGGCTAATATGTGTAAAGCTGTGCTAAATGGAGGTCAATACCTTTTATGGAAGGTTGCCAATGAGGAATTTTGCAAGGAGACGGCTAGGTGTAATGCAGAATCTGGTTATCCTCAGAGAAATCTAGATATGTTGTTAGGAAAGGGACCTTATGAGGATCAGCAGCAACAAATTGCATATGATCCTGGCGTATACGCAAAAATTGCTGCAGAGGCGGTTAGGACATGGAAGACTTTACAAGGACATTGAGGTTTACAAGGTCAATTATCTAAGGTAATACAAGGAGCTAATGAATCTTACAATGAATTTGTAGATAGGCTTATTCAAACAGCTACCAGAGTTTTGGGGAATACAGAACAAGCAATGTCATTAATAAAAAACTGGCTTATGACCAAGCGAATCGTTGGTGCAGAGATATCACTAGACCATGGAAACATGAAGATTTAAACACATATATTAAATTATTTAAAGACATTAATGAATAAGAGAAAGTCATGGCAGCTGCAGTAAAACAGGCTTTAGATGCCAGAGATATCAATGAACAAGGGCAATTTGTGGCAGCTGCAGTAAAACAGGCTTTAGATGCCAGGCCAGGAACATGCTACAATTGTGAACAAACAGGACATTTTAAAAGGAATTGCTCCATAGGAAGAGGGTTTAACAAAACTAGGTACCAAAGGAGTAGAATACCGGGTATTTGCCCACGATGCCGTAGAGGGAGACATTGGGCTAATGAATGCCGTTCTCAAACCACCATAGAGTGTACTTCATTATCAAAAACGAACAAGGACTAGTTGTTTATCCACAATATCATGGAGAAAGGAATCGGGCTCCATTGCCAAAAAATGGACAGGGGAGCCCAATGCTCTGGTGCCCAAAACCACAAATATACAGAGCACTGGAGGAACCCAGCAACCCCATCAGTGTAGTGCCCAGGACACATTGTCCATCAGACGCCTCATCAGACAAATCAGAGGGAGCGCAGGGTTAGACATCTGCACCTCTGTCAGATCGGTACTAACTGTAGAGATGGGGGTTCAAATCATTCACACAGGGTGAGAGAACCTCTTCTCAAAGGAACGGTAGGCTTATTATTGGGACGCAGCTCTTCTAATCTAAAAGGACTTATGATAAGTCCTTGGGTAATTGATCCCGATTATGAAGGTGAAATAAAATTTATACCCAGTTCTCCAAAGGACATATCAGTAATTTCACCAGGAGATTGAATAGCACAGTTACTAATAATACTCAGTCTGCATGATCAATTTTCCATTCGTGCTGTAGAAAGAGGTTCCAAGGGATTAGGCTCCACAGGTGTAGATTTGGTTATGCTTTCTTTAAATTTAGATTCTCGCCCCAGGCTAAAACTAAATATTCAAGGACATGAATTTAATGGGCTACTTGATACAGGTGCAGATGTTAGCATCGTCTCTCATCAAGAATGGCCAAAACATTGGCCATTACAACAGTACACTCAAACACTTTGAGACCTAGGAGTGGCAACTAATCCCCATAGAAGTGCAATGGTATTGGATTGGAAGGATCCTGAAGAATGTGAAAGAACAATACAGCCATATGTATTGGATCATCTTCCCGTAAATTTATGGGGATGAGATGTCCTAGATCAATTAGGTTTGACATTAACAAATAACATCAATCAAAATGCACCCACTATTATGGCTAGAGAATGCTTTAGGAAAGGAAAAAGATTAGAAAAACAAGAACAAGGTATAGCAGCACCAATACAAATAGACCAAGCAACAGACAGACATGGGTTGGATTTTCAGAAAGGGCCAATGAGACAATAAAAATTACTTGGAAATCAGAAAGACCAGTATGGGTTCTTCAGTGGACCCTGACTAAAGAAAAGATACAAGCATCCCAGTTCCTGGTCAAACAACAATTAGCGGAAGAACATATACAACCTTCTGTATCTCCCCATTATACTTTCATTTTTGTCATCAAAAAGAAATCTGGTAAATGGAGATTATTGCAAGATTTAAGAGCCATTAATAATGAGATGGTTATTTTGGGACCTGCTCAATCAAGGATTCCTCAATTGTCTGCTTTGCCAAAAACTTGGTATGTTTTAGTTATACATATTAAAGATTGTTTTTTTTTCATTTTCAATTCTTCCTGAGGATAGTCCAAGTTTTGCATTTACTATCCCTGAACTGAATCATGAAGGTCCTGATCAGAGGTATGAGTGCAAAGTACTCCCTCAAGGGATGGCTAACAGCCCAACTATTTGTCAAATTTATGTTAACAAAGTAATCCAGCCACTTAGAAATCAAAATCCTGAACTACAAATATTTCACAATATGGATGATGTGTTATTAGCACACAAGTTAAAAACCCATTGTTAGAATGTTATGCCACACTTACAAACTTATTAAAAAATTATAATCTAGGGATATCAATTGATAAAGTACAATTAAATTTTCCAATTAATTATTTAGGAGTTCTATTATCCTCAACCATGGTCAGTCCACCAAAAATTCAAATACGAGTAGATCAACTCAAATCAATTAATGACTTTCAAAAGTTATTAGGAGACATTAATTGGATAAGGCCTTATCTAGGTATACCAACAGGAGAGTTGGGACCTATATTTGATATCCTAAAAGGTCCATCTGATCCAAATTCACCCAGAATGTTAATGGCTGAAGCAAGAAAGGCATTAAAAATCATTGAAACATATATGGGAAATATGCATTTGGATAGATTTGATAAAATAATGCCTCTATTATTCATTGTGCTACCAACAAAAAATATTCCTGCAGGAGTATTTTGGCAAGAAGGTCCATTATTATGGATACATTTATCTTATTCTTCTAACACTATTATTACTAGGTATCCTGAGGCTGAGGGACAAATAATACTAATAGGAATAAAAGCAGCAAAGGGAGTGTTTGGAATTTCTCCCAATAAAATTATTACTCCATACACTATGAATCAAATTGATGAATTAGCTAATGAGTTAAATACTTGGGCAATAATCATGTGTAAATCTAATGTTTCATTTGATAACCACTTACCATCTAATCTTTTATTGTCTTTTGGGTCATTGCATCCTGTAATTTTTCCAAAAATTACAAGAAAACACCTATCATGAATGCTCCAAATATATTCACTGATGGGTCAAATAATGGTACAGCAGCAATAGTTACACCTGATCAAATTTTTACATTTTTAGCACCCCAACAATCAGCTCAAAAGGTAGAGCTTAATGCAGTATTATAAGCTTTTGTGATGTTTAAAGATTCTGTGTTTAATTTATTTTCCAATAGTCAGTATATAGTTAATGCTATAGTATCCCTTGAAGATGCTGGTAGAATTTCCCCTTCCTCTACTGTTTTCTCTTTGCTTTCCAGTATACAAAGTCTAATCTGGAAAAGAAAATATCCATTCTTAATAGGGCATATCTGGGCACATACAGGATTGCCTGGAGCCCTTAGTTTGGGCAATGATTTAGCAGGTAAAACTACACATGACATACATACATATTTTCTCTACAATAGAAGAAGCTATAAATTTTCATAAAAAGTTTTATATCAGTGCTAATACTTTACAAAAGCATTTTAAAATAACTAAGGAACAAGCTAGACAAATAATAAAACAATGTCAAAATTGTGTGACCATTTTACCACATTTTAATCTTAGAGTCAATCCTAGAGGATTGATACCTTACCATATATGCAGATGGACGTCACACACTTGCCAGAATTTGGAAAATTAAAATATTTGCATGTTACAGTTGATACTTCTTCTGAATTTTTGATGGGCTCCCTTCATGGGGGAAAAAAACTAAAGATGTTATAACTCATTGCTTACAAAATTTTGCCACTGTCGTCATTCCAAAACAGTTAAAAACAGATAATGCCCCCGGTTATACTTCTACCTCTTTTAAACCATTTTGCTCATCATTTGGAATTACTCATATAACAGGAAACCCATACAATCCACAGGGACAAGCCATAGTTGAAAGAGCACATCACACTATTAAAATGTACTCATTAAAGTAAGAAGACAGAATTGGGAAGGGATATAAATTCACCAAAGATAAACTTAAAATAACCCTTTTTACTCTAAACTTTTTAAATTTGGATTTTCAGGACTTAGTGCTGCAGAAAGGCATAAGTGTCCAAAAAATGTGTATAAGCCCGAGGTACTTTGGAAGGATATTCTAACAGGACAATGGAAAGGTCCTGACCCATTAATTTTCTGGAGTTGGAGGTCTGTTTTTGGGTTTCCACAGGAAGAACAGCAGCCGATTTGGATTCCAGAGAGATTAACTAAGGTCCCGACCCAGTGATTGCCTGTAGTCGGGGGTCTGTTTCTGTGTTTCCACAGGGAGAACAGCAGCCGATTTGGATTCCAGAGAGATTAACTGAAACAATTTCAATAGACCAAAATAAGATGATTTGGCTCAAATCCATAACAGCTGATATCCAAAACTCCAGTTTGGTTATCCTTACATCTGCGACAGAACAGGGATGCTTTTTTCAATATCTATTTTATTATTGCCCTTTCCCACATCATGAAGTTCTCTTTTGTTTTTTTGAGCTCATACAGACCTAGGTTAATGTTTTGCTTATCAGTTCTATTTTTTGACTATAGAGTTTTTAAACATTGCAATGATGATTTCACATGTAAAAAGTTATAAGGCCTTTACTATTATATTATGTGTTGTATGTATTTATTATGTGTGCACACTTGTGTTTTGTGTTATATATTTGAATGTGCGTATGTCCATATATCACATATGATGAGTGCTAATGAAATAATATATCCATTTTTTTAAATTCACGTGAATTAAATTGTTTAATTTAAATTGGGTAAACAACTGTTCAGAATTGTCTTAATATGTGAAAAAATAGGAGGTTAACAGACGTGTTTGTTTACTTTCACTTTTCCTTTTCATTATATTTAATTATTCTCTTCAAGATAATGTAAATTGTTTAGAAAATTGTTTTCTTTTAGTGCCCTCAGGAATGTTAAATAATTTTTTCTTTAGCCATTGTTGCCAGAATTCCTATCTTCATCCCAGTGCCGGTGAATACAAAGATAAAACCAATCTACAGATTCTGCAATAGCCGTCACTGAACTGCTTGCAGAACTTGCCTGGATTATGTATCACTTGTATGCATTGTGAACTCACTTGTATGCATTGTGAACTATCTGCTGGTGCAGCGAATTGTTGTAGTGTTGGGGTACTTATGCTGATGCTGTCATCAGTGATAGAATTTTTCCAATAGGAGCCATCAATTGACTTGGTTTATCTTCCCTATTCTCACTTGATAGACGTCAAAAAACTTACAGAGGGAGGCGAAAGACTTCATCAGCAATGACTGCTCTTTTGGCAATTTTGGTTTTGGATGCACACATGGGATTTTTCTTTAGATCTATCAGGTTCTGAGAATCAAAGCCACAACCTCACACAGGGCCAAGAGGCTGATTCAGACACATCCCTTTCCAAAGTAATTAAGCAAAGAGCCACAGGTGATGCCCATTCATTTCAATTTGAAAACTGTTTTCTTCAGGCTCCACAAAGGCGTGGCCTGAGGCAAAGACATTCCTAACATTCAGGGCAAGGGAACCATAGGTAAGCAAATTGCCCAAAGCAGGGTTTCTCCACTGAGACTTTTCTGGTTACACTGATCTCTGAGGTTTCTGAGATGTTCCCATTCCCTTCAGCTATCCAGTACATGGCTATGTCACAGAGTTTGGAGGTGGTACATATCTTGGACACAAAACCATGAGCCTATTCTGGAGAGAGGCCAGAAATCAGGAGGTAAACAGGAACTTGGGAAGATAGTAGGTGTTGTCTATCCATAAGGCAAGCCGCAGTCCATTCATAAAAAGGGCAGAATAAATGCCTGGAAGCTTCCTACTAGTCAGGACACCTCCATTGATGTATTGGCTTTTCTAATAACTACAACCACGGACACAGTGGATACACAGACATAGAAAAACTCGCCTTCTCAAACGACTTACTAGAAACAGTCGACTCCAAACCAAACAAACCACCTTTGCTACCTATTCTCAGAACATGAGACAAAACCACGAACTCACACCCACACCCACTAAGGCACCTCATTCCCACAACTAGGTCTGTGACTATCCGGAGTGTCCTCTGACTGGTGGACCATACTATGTTCCCCCAAAATGGCCTGTCCTGTATCAGATCAGGTCCCTTTTGCCAACTCTGTTAAGTTGTCAGGAGCCAGCAATGAGCCACTACCTGCTTTCTCAGGAAAGGCCCCTCTTCAGAGTTCTCCTGGCATTTGGTCATCCTCACATCAGGAGGTACCAAGAAAGACTGACTCTGTCCTTGGAAAATTCAAACAAGTGTGCCCACTGGGAATGGGACTGGCACTGGCTCTGTGTGCCTGGCTTCCTGGATCCCAAGTTCAGAGAGTTCCATCACCAAGGAAGTGAGGTAGGTCACTTCCTTCAGGAATTGAATGAGGTCAATACCTAGGCAACCACTTTGTCCTAACAGTTGTTTACAAGGGTCCCATGAGATGGAGGGTGCCCCTACTTTCTCTGACTCAGTCATAAGTTAGAATGGTATATCAACCACAGGCACCATGGAACAGCTCTCCACACAGGCCTGGTTTTGTCCATCTTCTCTACATTAAGAACAGAGCGACTGATTCAGACACAATACTTCATCCTGACCGGTTTTTTTGCCATGGAAGATGATTTTGCGCTCTCAGGTCCTTCAGAGCTGCCTAAGTCTTCTCCAGGGATCATTTCTGCATGGACCTTTGAGGTTTTCAGAAGGTGGAAGATCCCCTAAATTCCTGTATTGTAAGACCAACTCTGTCTCTGCTCTATTGTAAAGATAGATTGATGGAACAGTGTATGCTTAGGGTTAATAACAGGTTTGATTTGGGTTAGGAATCATTCTGTGCGATGATTAATGGTTTTGGGAACCTGCGATATTTACAAGAATATATAGGTGAAATATAAGTATGAACACAGAAATCTATGTAAGATTTGAAGCCCAGAAGTGCATTGGGCCCCTGATTGGGATACTCTGCTTTGAATTATATTCTGCAAAGATGTCTCAGATAAATTGATATACAATGGCATAGGACCTTGTACCTTGGATGATTGAATGTCGAAAAGAACATCCAGTCAAAAGGATAGTCAGTAGGATTAGGAAGATATTCAGTAGGTTTAGAAGGCAGAGTGAGTATGGGATTTGAACCAAACGTTCTTTAACAGTAGAGTTTCGGGTAGAGAATGAATGTAAATATCAGCACATGTGAAGAGCCAGTCACATTGATGAACTCTGGAAAATATGTAGGAAACCATATATCAATAGAGACATTAGGAAATCAGGCAAAGTATAAAGTAAGTAATAGGATCAGGAATTTTCAAAAGTGTTGAGGTTGAATATATAATCTTAGGAAGAAACAAATATGTAGTCAACAATAGGATTGACATTTGATAGCATTAGGCAACCTGGACATAGATGTTTTTAGTAATCCATACTCACTTTCCATTTAGACTTCGGTACAAACATAAGTGTGACCTTTGCATTTTGTGAAAGAAGTCTCATGAAAAGACCAGTCAAGAAACCCTGTGGAAAACATGTTTTCTGAATTAGGACGTGATGGAAAGTAAGACAAAATGCCTATAAATTTCTGAACTAGTGGATTAAATATATATCCTACCGTGTGCATTAACTGAAGAAAAAGTAATGTACCAGTATTGAATAAAAATGATAGACAAAATACACATCACGTCCCATAGGAATCTACTTGCATTGATATCAAACTGTGTCAGTTACTGCAGAGATATTAGGATTTGTATGCACCATTTACTGTTAGTTTTCAGTACTAGGAATCAAATATGTAGTTCAGGTGGATGAATATTTCTCAGAATAATCTTGTGAAAAGTTGATTATTAATCCACATACATGAATGTGAATGAATTTACGGAGTGTATAATAAGACACATATATTTCATATTTTGAAAAATCTGTAGAGTGTGTGTGTATATATATATAAACACACACACACACACACACACACACACACACACACACACACAGGCACGCACAGAAACAGACATTAAAAAGTAGCAATATATGCCAATTGAAATTCACCACGAAATATATGTCATCCACAGATCCAAATAAATTCGTTTTACTGAACATGGAATCATGTATAATTTTATTGTACTAGGATGCTCATCAATAGTTTGAATTTTCAGTTGCAACAGCGTTTAGGAGGAGTGATCTCTTCTCACAATTTGTGTCTGCCAAGTCAGCCACCTCACAAGAATGTACGTGTGGTACCAGGTAGGATTCTATATGTGCATATAAAAATACATGTGCTGAATAGGATACAGAGAAAGGTAGACAGGAATTCACATATTTGTTAACTTGAAAAACACATGGAGAACCATTTCAACAAAAAATTGACTAGATTTATAACTCCTACCCTATATAAAGCAAAAAGCAATTCCAATGATACACCATTCCTCCTCTGAACTGCTTGTATTTCTATTCTGTTTGGGTTAATTTTCTCCATCATATTAGAATTAGTAGTCAGAGTCTAGTGGGCATGGGTTTGTGTCAGGGATTCAGTATTTCGAATATAAATTTGGAAAATGATTCTAATGTTTATGCAAATATATGCTACTAAAGTATCTTCCCACTCTCATCCATAACAATGCCTTGAGATTACCTTGGCCCCAAGTTAGACACAATTAGAGGAGAAGAGTTAGAAAATTTGTGAATACATATCTGGAATCAAATATGCTCACTAGTTCACAAACTTGGAGGTGGTAGAGGAGATTCCAAAAGTAAGGGACAGGGTAAACACTCCACAAACATGGAGCTCTGCTGGACTAAAGACTTCTTGAGAAACTGCCTCTGAGGTTGGGCACTTGAAATATATGTTGTAGTCAGGAGATTTAGCTTCCTTTGTAGTGAGACAATCAAATCTGGGTATGCTTCTATGTGACCAGGAATACATGATTTCTTATTTTCCAATACACATGAGGAAGCTGTCTTTAATTTTCTGTTTGTAGGTAAACTGTGGCCACTGGGGACTAATTGTCTACTCTTGTGGACTCTGAAGCCATTTGGTCATCCTCCAGTTTTCCTGGTGTTTCTTGCTGCTGCACTGGGAGTTTCGTATTTGCTTCACGAAATACAAGGAATTCACCTGGGACACAGTGCTGGAGGGAGTTCTGTCACCTGTGGTGGGTCAGGGCCTGCAGAAGAATGTACCAACCAGGCTTCTATTCCACATAGCTTTCCTCCTTGACCATAGCAACCGGATTCTGAACATTAGCCTGAAACCTCTCCATATAAAAAGATACCTTTACATAGAAGCGTCTGCTGGCTGCACCATGTCAGTCACAAGTCAATTGGAAGCCAATGGCAGATCCACATGGCCCCACCACAGATTTTTTATCACACACCTGCCCTTCACTGCACTAGGCCCACTACTCAGCAGGGTCCAACTTCCTGGAATCTCTGTTATACACCATTTTCATGAAACTCAGTCAATCAAGTCACTGTCCTGCATAATCATGTTCAGCAACAGGACAACCAAAGTTTCTCCAGTGCCATCTGGTCATGGGAATTTCAAAAATTTCATGGTATTTATCTAGCAATTTTTCAAGGATGAAGTTGGCAGCATGTGGGTTTCAATTCATTCAGAAACCATTAAATGTTGTGGAAGTTCATTTCAAATGAAGTTCTGGAGAACTCTCACTGGCAAGGTTTCCCAAAGATTGGCCAAAGGGTCACATAAATCCAGGCCCATTGAGGTCTACAATGTAACGTCCATGTGTGTTTTGACTCTCAACTAAGACTGCCAAGTCGTTAAGAATAAAATCATGTGATATCAAGCCTGAGATTCCCAGTGGTCTCTGGAAAGCCACCCTGGGCCTAGATCTCAGTTTCCAAGGGCGACTCTCATGCTTGGCCTTCTAAAATCCCAACACAATTCATGGCAATACTTCTCTAAGTTCAGTTCCTGTACTCAGTCTCTAAGGGGAATCACACCAGAGTTCAAACCCAGGTGGACTCAGTCATCCCTTCCAACTGCCACAAAAATAACCACAATTAAAACCAAAACACAACCACATGGCCCTCATCTTCTTCCATATAGACACTCATCATAACCTCTGACTGGAGATTTTCATGAGGAATGCCGCCCAAGAGAGTGTCCAAAATATGCTTTCTTGCCCCTCATTTACCTAAATTCTGCGTGACCTGGACTCCCTTCCTGTGAACCAGGAGTGATCAAATAGGCCTGCCGTTAATACTGATCCACTTCTCAAATTTGAGACCTACTGACTGTGGGGTTTAAATTGTTTATATGAATTGGAGTCATGAGAAAACCCAACCACCTATGGGCTAGCCTCTGCAGGGAACTGAAGAACTCATTTGACCTAAAGGATCCCTATTCTCACTTGATTGATGTCAGAAACCTTACAGAGGAAGGCGAAAGACTTCATCCACAATGACTGCTCTTTTGCTATTTTGGTTTTGGATGCACACATGGGATCTTTCTTTAGATCCATCAGTTGCTGAGAATCTAAGCTACAGCCTAACACAGGGCCAAGACGCTGATTCAGACACATCTCTTTGAAAAGCAATTAAGCAAAGAGCCACAGCTGATGCCCATTCTTTTTTATTTGAAAAAGGTTTTCTTTAGACTTCACAAAGCGTTGTCCTGAGGCAAAGACCTTCCTGACATTCAGGGAAACAGAACAATAGGCAAGCAAAAGACCCAGAGCAGGGTTTCTCCAATGAGACTTTACAGGTCACACTGGTATATGAGTTTTCTGAGATGCTCGCCATTCACTTCAGTTATTCAGTACATGGCCATGTCACAGAGCATGGAGGTGGTACATATCTTGGATACAAAACCATGAGCCTATTATGGAGAGTGGCCAGATTTCAGGAAGAAAACAGAAACTTAGGAAGATCGTAGGTGTTGCCCATCATTATGGCAAGCCGCATTCCATTTATAAATTGGGCAGCATGAATGCTGGTAAGCTTTCTAAAAGACAGGACACATCCATTGATGCTTTCTCTTTTCTAATATCTACAATCACGGACACAGTTGGATACAGTGACACAGAAACACTCGCATTGTCAAATGACTTACTAGAAACAATTCCCCCCAAACCAAACAAACCTCATTTCCTACCTCTTCTCAGAACATGAGCCAAAACCACAAACCCACACCCACACCCACAAAGGCACCTCTTTCCTCTAAGTAGGTTGTGACTATTTGGAGTGTCCTCTGACTGTGGGCCATTCTAGGTTCCCCCAAAATGGCCTGTCCTGTCTCAGATTTTGTGTCCTTTGCCAACTCTCTGAAGTTGTCAGGAGCCAGCGGTGAGCCACTACCTGTTTTCTCAGGAAAGGCCCCTCTTCAGAGTTTTTCTGCCATTTGGCCATCCTAACATCAGTAGGTACCAAGAGAGACTGACTCTGTCCTTGGGAAATTCAAAAAGTATAACCACTGAGACTGGGACTGGGACTGTCAATGTTTGACTGGCTTCCTGGATCGCAAGTTCACAGAGTTCCATCACCAAGGAAGTGAGGTGAGCTCACTTCCGTCAGAAACTGAATGAGTTCACTGCCTTGGCAACCAATCTGTCCTAAGAGTTGCTTCCAAGCTTCCCATGAGATGGAGGCTGCCCCTGCTTCCTGTGACACTTTAACAAGTTAGAATGGTATATCACCCATAGGCACCCAGGAGCAGCTCTCCACACAGGTCTCATTTGGTCCATCTTCTCTACATTAAGAATGGAGAGGCTGATTCAGACAGAACACTTCACCCTGACCAGGCTTTTTTCCATGGAAGATGACTTTTGCACTCTCAGGTCCTTCAGAGTTGCCTACATGTTCTCCAGAGATTATATCTGCATGGACCTTTGAGGTTATCAGCAGGTGGAAGATTCCCTATATTCCTGTACTGTAAGACCAACTCTGTCCCTGCTCTTCTGTAAAGTTAGATTGAGGGAACCATGTATGGTTAGGGTTAATAACATGTTTGATTTGGGTTAGGAATCATTATGCTGAATAAATAATGGTATTGGGAACCTGCAATATGTATAAAAATATATAGGTGAAATATATGTATAAAAACAGAAATCTAAGTAACATTTGCAGCCCAGAAGTGCACTGGGCCCTTGATTGGAATACTTAGCTTTGAATAAATTGATATACAATGGCATAAGACCTTGTAATTTGGATTATAGAATGTAGAAGAGAACATTCAGTCAAAAAGGATAGTCGGTAGTGAAAGGTTAATAAAATAGGTACTTGTCACTTCCTGTTTTTCTGTATGCTTAACAAAACACTGTTGAAATCTTGAGAACTGTTTGCTAATCTTGTTCCCAGAATGTGCTGTCCCTAACTGCCAAAGTGTAGAATGTACTCCCTCACCCGGTTGCACGCAAACCGACCACTCGCCCTGACCCATCAGTAAACTTCCCTCCCTGCCCTCTCCAAGGAAAATATATATGTTCTGCTTAAACTGTTCTCAGGGCTCTCTGCTCTATTCAAGTAAGCTCCGAGCCCCAGCATGCTGGACCCAGAATAAACCCTTTGCTGTTGGATAAGACAGTCTGTTAGTGGTCTCTTCTTTCCATGCTCGCCCGACGTTTACATATGGAGATTCAACCGAGTTTTGGCAGCGGCGGACAAAAGACCCTAACGGGTTCCTCTCGGGTTAAGTTAGGTCCCTCTTTCTTGTTTCAGTGTTAAGGTTAGGGCTTGGCAAAATGGCTGTCGATGAAGAGCGTGAGTTCTCTCCGATGGTGGCTGACAGACGTGTCACAGAGCCACAGGCCACGTCCCTGGGGGACTTTCCAAAGACTCGGGAAATCGAGGAACAATAGTCTCCTCGACTCAGTAATATTTTGTATCAGATTCGGAATTGCCAGCCCATTGGGTTTTGCTGGCTACTCAGTCCTGGTCTCAGTTTTGGATGTCCATTGTATGTCTTTATTGTCTTGTCTTGTCTGTGTCGTGTGTCTTGCATTCACTCTTTGTGTATCTTTCATTATGGGACACAGCACTTCAATGCCCCTGTCCCTGATTCTTGATCACTGAACCAAAGTCCGCTTAAGGGCTCAGAATCTTTCTTTTTTAGTAAAACGCTGGACCTTTCAGAATCTCTGTGCCTCAGAATGGCCCACCTTTGAATTTGGATGGCCCCTAGAAGGATCTTTCTACTTCCCACTAATTTAAGAAGTCAGAGATATTGTCTTTCACCCAGGCACACACAGCCATCCGGATCAACAGCCATATATCTTAACTTTGCAGGACCTCTGCAAATCTCCTCCTCAATGGGTGAAGCCTTTCTTTGTCCCTTCCCCTGCTCCTACTCCTTCCCCCATGATCTCTCAAACCCTCTGCTCCTCCTCCTCCTCCACCCTTTGTAATCCCTGAGTCACAAGATTTGACTCTACTGGACTCTCTTCCCCCTTATTATACCCTGCCCTCATCCCCCAACCACCAACACCCTCTAAGTGATTCTCCTGCAGCTGACTCAGCCTCTCTACCATTGGAGGAATCTAAGCTGGCCCAGCGCCCTCCAGGTAACTCCCCCGCAGCACACACAGCCCCTCCTCTGCAGGAGGAAGCTAGCCCAGCTAAGGGAACTTGATGGTGGCGAATGATTGAAAACCCTGGACCTCCTGTGATGCTCCCCCTATGTCCCTATGGACCATTGATTGACGAAGGCCATGGGGGGAAAATGCAAGCCTACAAATATTGGCCTTTCTCCTCTTCTGACCTATATAACTGGAAAAATAACAATCCCCCTTTTTCCGAGGACCCCACCGGGCTCACAGGTCTGGTTGAATCATTGATGTTTTCACACCTGCCTACTTGGGATGACTGTCAACAATTCCTAGGGACTCTCTTCACGACAGAGGAACAAAAGAGAATCTTCCTGGAAGCTATAAAAAAAATGTCCTCCGACCAGACTGGAGACGGACACATCTTCCAAACTTAATCAAAGCTGGTTTTCCCTTGAAACAACCCAACTGGGACACCAACAACATTGAAGTTAGAAAGCATCTGTCCACTTATCGCCAGGTTCTAATAGTGGGCCTCGAAGTGGCCACTAGGCGACCAACAAATTTGGCCAAGGTAATAGAGATTATTCAAAGGCCTGATGAATCTCCCTCTATGTTTCTAGAGAGAATTATGGAGGCATGTAGGAGATATACTCCTTTCGATCCTCAGGCAGAGGATCAAAAGGCATCTGTCATGATGGCCTTTATTGGGCAAGCTGTCCTGGATATTAAAAGAAAGTCACAATGCTTAGATGGATTACAAGATATGACTTTGAGAGATTTAGTCAGAGAAGCCAAGAAAATATACCTTAAGAGAGAAACTGAGGAAGAGAAAGAAGCAAAGTGAGGATAAAAGAAACAAAAGACAGACTAAGGTGTTGACTAAGGTCCTGGTCACAACAACAAAAGGGCCAGAAATTAAGAAACAGGGAGAGAGGAAGGGATACCTGGTCCCATGCCAGAGGCCACCCCTGGCCTCAGATCAATGTACCAACTGTAAAAAAAAAGGACACTGGGCCAAAGAGTGCCCTAGAAAGGGACAGCCACGCCAGTCAGCCATTCTGACTCTGGAGGATGACTATGAAAGTCGGGGCTCAGATCCCCTCCCCGAATTCAGGGTAACTTTTGAAGTGGAGGGGACCCCAGTAATCTTTGAAGTGGATAAAGGGGAAATATACTCACCCCTAATGTCACATTGGGCCCTCTATCAAATAAAAGGTCTCTAGTTCAAGGGGCTAATGACAGTAAATATCGGGCTTGGACAACTAAGAGGATCATGGACCTGGGGAAAGGAAAAATCCATCACTCCTTCCTAGTAATCGCAGAATTCCTAGCCCCATTGATGGGCAGAGATCTGCTCACCAAGTTCCGGGCCAAAATAACTTTTAACCCTGAAGGCCCCCAAGTGGAATTTCTAAATCCTTCAGTAAAAACTCCTATAGTCACAGCTCCAAATATGTCAGTAGAAAATGCACATCAACTCACTCACCTTGGTTCAAAGAAACTGCAGGTATTTCTGAAGTATCAAGAACAGAGTTTTCCACTAACTGACTCACAGCAAAAAGAAATAACTGAATGGGTAAAAAAAAGCCTGTCGAGTCCATCAATTGGTAAATTCATACCCTTCCAAGCTTCCTGCAGGAAAGCACCTACGAGGAACCAGACCAGGACAATTCTGGGAAGTTGACTTTACTGAAATTAAGCCAGCAAGGTATGGACATAAATATCTTCTAGTCTTTGTAGATACATTTTTAGGATGGATTGAAGCCTTCCGCACTTAAAGAAAAAAAAAAGAAACAGTGCTAATGGTGGTCAAGCAGATCCTGAAAGACATTTTTCAAAGATACTGCCTGCCAAAGGTAATACGGTCTGATAATGCACCGGCGTTCATGGCCCAAGTAAGTCAGGGGTTAGCCAGGAACCTGGGGATTCATTCGAAGTTTAATTGTGCTTACAGACCCTAGAGTTCAGGACAGGTAGAAAGAATAAATAGAACCATTAAAGAGACCTCAACGAAATTAAGCTTAGAGACCAGCATAAATGATTGGACTATGCTCATGCCTTATACAATGTTTCGTGCAAGAAATACGCCCTCTGTTTCTTTGAGTAACCACACCCCCTGTGAATATCTAGGGTGCCTCTTCTCCAGTAACGGACCAAAGCCCAACTCTAAGACCTAATGATCCCTTTCACACCCCCTTGTTTGACAGACTTAAAGCTCTTGAAAGATCTCAGTGATACCTGTGGAAACAGCTGGCCACTGCCTACCAAACTGGGGACGAGGGGACTCCACATCGATATCAAGTAAGAGACTTCATCTACGTAAGATGATATCAGGTGTCATCCCTGGAACCCCACTGGAAAGGACCATACCAGGTGCTACTTATAACATCTATAGTGGTAAAGGTAGACGGAATCACTTCCTGGATCCATGCCTCTCATCTCAAGCCTGCGCCCTGTCCACACTCTGGCTGGAAACTGGAAAAGACTGGTAACACTTTCAAATTACATATTCACCATGTGGATAAGCCTATAGACTCTCCCCTTGGCCACAAGTAGTCCTAACCCTCATCAGCCCGTTCAGCAGCGATGGCTGATCTCAAATTCTACTGGAAAAGAGGTATAATCTATCTTGCATACAGCCCACTTAGGGACCTGGTGACCATCTCTCCACCAAGACATTTGTCAGCAGGCTATAGGTCTTTCCTAATGGGATATCCCTAATGAAGAGGATCCCACTAAAATTCCATTAAATCCCTTCCTTACCATAGATAATGGAAACAAATATTATGGATGTAGGGACACACGAGCCAAATACAGGTTCGCTAGCCTAGATTACTGTGTTTACCCGGCCGACTGTCAAAGCCAAAAACAGCCATGGCTGTGTGGGGGAAAAGCCGACTTCTTCTGTAAGTCATGGGGATATTAGCATACAGGGGCTGCCTGATGGAACCCAAACCCTGCATTAAATTCAGTACACAGCATTGGCCATATTACGAATTAGATAACAAAAACTGATGGCCACCAGAGGGGACTCTAGATCCTCAAATCCTGCATGACCTTTTTAACATCTGCTAGTGCTCAAAAGGGTGAAAGGAGATTCCACTATGTGGAGGCCTTTTCCCTTCTTCGCTCACATCCTGAACTATGTTTATCCAATAGATCCTCACCTTCAGCCTTCTGTTCCAGAGTCTCTGCTGTCACTCCCACCTCAGCAACCTGATTTCTCCACTACAATTATTAGATCAAAAACCCAAACCTCTGCTGGTTCTCAGACCATTGCCCCCTTGCTGAGGTAGCAGGTACTGAGGTACCCCTCCACCCACTCACTTCTCTCTTTGGCTGTCAGTGCCCGCACCGGGTCCCACCAGGTCCTCTTACCAACTAACCCAAAGCTCAAACCAGCTGAGGAGAGCCCTCAGACCTCTATCCAAGATGTAATGAAAATGGCCTTTAAAGTTGCTTTGTCATCACTGAAAACAGTTTACTACGAATTTAAAGTCCCTCACATGCGTTTTGGGATACTCACTACCATCTTCCCCTCTCCTTGTCCTGTTCTACTGCTCAAATATTTGTTGCTAGGAAAATTCCAAACCACTTTCCCATTATTTTTTTACATCTCTCTTTTCTCATTCTCAGATCCTCGGAGCTGCTCTCAGCCCCACGTTCTCCGTCTTTCCCCTCTATACCAGGCCCACAGAAAAGTCTTTAACTGACCTTCTCCAGAAGTCTTCACCATGGCTGACTTTAGGACTTTCAGCAAAAGAGTCCCTATAAAAAAGTTCAATGTAGTTATACTTCCTATATTCATGTTGCCCTGTTCTACTTGGCCACTGACTAAAAAAATCAGCACTCCTAATCCAGACACCCCCTTACCAGTTTTTCACAAAAATATGTGAACAAGGCCTCTGGCCTTGACGTGGGGCTTCACAGAGATGGCTTCATTTCTCAGTTAACGAAGTTAGCAACTGGGCTCCGTGGTAACAGCTGGCAATGGGAAAATAAGAAAGGAAAGAAAAAGCTCTTTCCCTCCCAGGTGTCCTTGAAAAGTTAACTTGCCCAGAACTGAGGAAAAAACAGAAACAAAAACTGCTTTTTTCAACTTCTGCAGACTGTGAACTTCTGAGCCCCTTCCCTTACATGTTGGGTACAAAATTCTGAAACTACCTAAACTTGGGTTTCAGAGGATTAGTTGATTACAACAGAATCAATGCCCTCTGAATCTGGTTGCAACCAAATAGGACTGTTTCCCTGTCTTCAGTGCTATCTTAGGTGCGTTGCCTTGTTGTCCCTACTACACCATGATTCTATATACTTAAGCATTGTTAATGTTTTCATGAAATGGTCAACAGATGTGATTAATTGTGTAATCATGCAGATGTTTCCCAGAGTGCTCTATCACGACGCAGGTTCATTTGAAGATCAAATAGGGGGGCATTCTACCCGGTTCCACTGAAAATATATATCCCTCAATTTAGCCATCCTATTAGGAATAGAAATTGCTGCACTGGTGGCCACGGGAACCACTGCCTTTGTCCATGGGACTCAACAAATGACCCAACAAATGACAGCAATAGACCAAAACTAAGATATTAGAAACCTCCATCAGAGCTTTGCATGAGTCTTTTACATCTCTCTCTGAAGTTGTTTTTCAGACCACTCGAGGGTTGGACATCCTCGTCATGAGAAAAGGGGGCTTTGTGCTGCATTGAGAGAAGAAAGTTGTTTGTATGCCGAGCATACTGGACTTGTAATAAAATCTAAGAGTAAATTAAAAAGATGCCTTGAAAAGCATCAACGAGACAGAGAGGCCCAAAAAAGGTGGTTTGAGTCTTGGTTCACGCAGTCTTCCTTGTTAACTACGTTTTTCTCAGCCCTGGCCGGTCCAATAGTAATCCTCATGTTATTGCTAACTATTAAACCCTGTTTTCTCAACCGTGTAATTTCTTTTCTCCAGGCTCAAATTGGACGAGTTAAACTTATGGTAATACCCTACTAGTATACATAGAATGTGACAACCCCCAATGATCATTTTTATGATTAAAAGTAGCCAGAAGAAGAAGTGGGGAATAAAAGGTTAGTAAAATAGGTACTTGTCACTTCCTCCTTTTCTGTATGCTTAACAAAACACTGTTGAAATCTTGAGAAATGCTTGCAAATCTTGTTCCCAGTATGTGCTGTCCCCAACTGCCCAACTGCAGAATGTGCTCCCTCACCCAGTTGCACGCAAATCGCCCACTCTCCCCGATCCATCAATAAACTTCCCTCCCTGCCCTCTCCAGGTAAAGTATATAAGCTCTACTAAAGCTATTCTCAGGGCTATCTGCTCTATTCAAGTGAGCTCTGAGCACTAGCATGCTGGACACTCAATTAACCCTTTGCTGTTGCATGAGATAGTCTGTTGGTGGTTTCCTCCTGCGAAGCTCGCCGGACATTTACTATAATGATTGAATGTAGAAGAGAACATCCAGTCAAAAAGGGATAGTTGATAGAAATAGGAAGATAGTACGTTTAGGAAGAAGTGTGAGTATAGGACTTGGAACAAAAGTTCTTTAACAATAGGGTTTCGGTTACAGAGTGATTGTTAAAGTCAGCACATAGGAAGAGTCAGTCACTATGATGAGCTGGGAAAAAATGTAGAAAAGCAGATATCAATAGAGACATTACGAAATCAGGCAAAGTGTAAAGAGAGTGATAGGATTAGACATTTTCAACAGGGTTGAGTTTGAATACATAATCTTAGGAAGAAAAAAATATGTAGTCACCAATAGGATGGACATTTGAGAGCATTAGGCAACCTGGACATAGATGTTTTTAGTAATCCATGTTCACTTTCCATTTAGTCCTTCGTGCAATCATAACTGTGACCATTACATTATTTGTCCAGAATACTACTGTGATAAAATGTATACGTAGATCAGGTGACAGGAGTATTTCTTCCACCATTTCTGGAAGCAATATATTCAAGACGTAAAATTAGTTTTGGGGTTACAAAGAGGTGCACCCTGTGTCTATGAATTTAGAGATAAAGCATGAATAGACAATACTGTGAATAAATAATATAACTTGTTCCAACTTTAAATAATGGATTGAACTGATATCTGAAAAATTACAGGAAATCTTATATTGATATACAATCATTCATTCCCACCAATTATACATCTAATGGTAATATTAGTGTTTTGGTTTATCATGAACAGTGTGTGAGTTTTGTTTCAAAAGTGATTATGGAAATCGAAAATAATATGTTTGGAAAGAAGTCTCATGAAAAGACCAGTCAGGAAACCTGGAGGAATGCATATGTTGTAAAGCAGGAAGCAATTGAAATTGAATCAAATGCCTAAAAATTTGCTAATTTGTGGATGAAATATATATCCTATGATGTGCATAAACTCATGAAATAGTAATGTACCAGTGTTGAATAAAAATGAACGTCAAAATACACATCATGTCCCATAGGAATCTACTGGCATTGATTTTAAACTGGGTCAGTTACTGTAGAAATATTAGGATTCTCGTGCATTATTCACCAAATTTAGTTATCCTTTTTTTTAAATTTTTATATATGGTTGTTCAAAACATTACATAGTTCTTGATAAATAATATTTCACACTTTGATTTATGTGGGTTATGAACTCCCATTTTTGCCCCGTATACAGATTGCAGAATCACATCAGTTACACATCCATTGATTCATATATTGCCATACTAGTGTCTGTTGTATTCTGCTGCCTTTCCTATCCTCTACTATCCCCCTCCCCTCCCTTCTCCTCCTCTCATCTCTCTCTACCCCCTCTACAAAAATAAATTTCTCCCCTTTGTATTATTTTTCCCTTTCCCCTCACTTCCTCTTGTATGTAATTTTGTATAACCCTGAGGTTCTCTTTCCATTTCCATGCAGTTTCCCTTCTCTCTCCCTTTCCCTTCCACCTCTCATCCCTATTTAATGTTAATCTTCTTCTCATGCTCCTCGTCCCTACTCTGTTCTTAGTTACTCTCCTTATATCAAAGAAGACATTTGGCATTTGTTTTTTTAGGGATTGGCTAGCTTCACTTAGCATAATCTGTTCTAATGCCATCCATTTCCCTGCAAATTCTATGATTTTGTCATTTTTTAATGCACAGTAATACTCCATTGTGTATAAATGCCACATTTTTTATTCATTCTTCTATTAAAGGGCATCTAGGTTGGTTCCACAGTCTTGCTATTGTGAATTGTGCTGCTATGAACATCGATGTAGCAGTGTCCCTGTAGCATGCTCTTTTTAGGTCTTTAGGTTTTAGACCGAGAAGGGGAATAACTGGGTCAAATGGTGGTTCCGTTCCCAGCTTTCCAAGAAATCTCCATACTGCTTTCCCATTTGGCTGCACCAATTTGCAGTCCCACCAGCAATGTACAAGTGTACCTGTTTCCCCAGATCCTCGCCAGCACTTGTTGTTGTTTGACTTCATAATGGCTGCCAAACTTACTTTAGTGAGATGGTATCTTAGGGTAGTTTTGATTCACATTTCTCTGACTGCTGGAGATGGTGAGATTTTTGCATGTACTTGTTGATTGATTGTATGTCCTCCTCTGAGAAGTGTCTGTTCAGGTTCTTGCCCCATTTGTTGATTGGGTTATTTGTTTTCTTATTGACTAATTTTTTGAGTTCTTTGTATACTCTGGATATTAGTGCTCTAACTGAAGTGTGAGAAGGAAAGATTTGTTCCCAGGATGTAGGCTCCCTATTTACCTCTCTTACTGTTTCTTCTGCTGAGAAAAAACTTTTTAGTTTGAGTAAGTCCCATGTGTTGATTCTAGTTATTAACGCTTGTGCTATGGGTGTCCTATTGAGGAATTTGGAGGCGACCCCACAGTATGTAGATGGTAGACAACTTTGTCTTCTATCAAACACCATGTCTTGATTTGATATCAAGCTCCTTGTTCCATTTTGATTTAACTTTTGTGCATGGCGAGAGAAAGGGATTCAGTTTCTTTTTGTTACATATGGATTTCCAGTTTTTCCAGCACCATTTGTTGAAGATGCTATCATTCATCCATTGCATGCTTTTAGCCCCTTTATCAAATATAAGATAGTTGTATTTTTTTGGATTGGTTTCTGTGTCCTTTATTCTGTACCATTGGTCCACCCACCTGTTTTGGTACCAGTACCATGCTATTTTTGTTACTATTGTTCTGCAGTATAGTTTGAAATCTGGTATCGCTATACCCCCTGATTCACACTTCCTGCTCAGTGTTGTTTTCGCTATTCTGGGTCTTTTATTTTTCCATATGAATTTCATGATTGCTTTCTCTATTTCTACAAGAAATGCCGTTGGGATTTTGAATTGCATTGCATTAAACATATAGAGAACTTTTGGTAATATCGCCATTTTGATGATGTTAGTTCTGTATATCTATGAACAGTGTACATTTTTACATCTTCTAAGATCTTCCTCTATTTTTCTCTTTAGGGTTCTGTAGTTTTCCTTGTATAAAACTTGAACCTCTTTTGTTAGGTTGATTCCCAATTATTTTTTTTTTTTGTATATTGTGAATGGTGTGGTTGTCCTCATTTCCGTTTCAGAGGATTTGTCACTGATATTCAGGAATGTCTTTGATTTATGAGTGCTGATTTTATATCCTGCCACATTGCTGAATTCATTTACTAGCTCTATTAGTTTCTTTGTAGACCCTTTTGGGTCTGCTAGGTATAGAATCATGTCATCTGCAATAGTGATAATATAAGTTCTTCTTTTCCTATTTATATGCCTTTAATTTCTTTTGTCTGTCTAATTGCTCTGGCCAGTGTTTTGAGAACTATGTTGAACACAAGTGGTGAAAGAGAGCATCCCTGTCTTGTTCCATATTTTAGGGCGAATGCCTTCAATTTTTCTCCATTCAGAATGATGCTAGCCTGAGACTTAGCATAGATTGCTTTTACAATATTGAGGTATGTTGCTGTTATCCCTAGTTTTTCTAGAGTTTTGAACATAAAGGAATGCTGTACTTTGTCGAATGCTTTTTCTGCATCTATTGAGATGATCATATGGTTCTTATTTTTAAGTCTATTGATGTGATGAATAACATTTATTGATTTCCGTATATTGAACCAGCCTTGCATCCCACGGATGAATCCTACTTGATCATGGTGCCCAATTTTTTTGATATGCTTTTGTATCTGATTGCCAGAATTTAATTGAGGATTTTTGCCTCTAGGTTCATTAGAGATATTGGTCTGTAGTTTTCTTTCGTTGAATTGTCTTTGTCCTGTGTAGGAATCAGAGTGATGTTGACCTCATAGAATGAATTTGGAAGATCTCCCTCTTTTTCAATTTCCTGAAATAACTTGAAAAGTATTGGTATTAGTTCCTCTTTAAATGTTTTGTAAAACTCTGCTGCATACCCTTCAGGTCCTGGGCTTTTCCTACTTGGTAGTGTTTTGATGTTTTTTTCTATTTCCTCAATTGATATTGGTCTGTTTAGGTTGTCTATATCCTCCTGACTCAATCTGGGCAGATCATATGACTTAAGAAATTTATCGATGCCTTCACCGTCTTCTATTTTATTAGAGTACAAAGATTCAAAATAATTTTGGATTATCTTCTGTATATCTGAAATATCTGTTATGATATTGTCTTTTTCATCCCGTATGCTAGTAATTTGAGTTCTCTCTCTTCTTGTCTTCGTTAGCATGGCTAAGGTTCTGTCGATTTTTTTTATTTTTTCAAAGAACCAAATGGGTTGACGTGTCTGCTGCGCTTGCAGGCCGCTGGGCCTGTTCCGCCAGTCGGTTGCAGGTCTGCCTACCTTGCGGGAGCGGGTGGTGGCTCTGCTCTGGCCCTACTGCCATTGGGGTGTCGTGACTACCATGCTGGCAGATCGCTGGGCCTGTTCTGGGTGCGGGCAAAGGCTCTGCTCTGCCCCTACTCCATTGGGTTGACGTGACTACCATGCCAGTGGGCCGTTGTGCTTGTACTGGGCGCGGGAGAAAGCTCTGCTCTGCCACTACTCCAAATGGGGTGTCATGTCTACCATGGTGGCAGGCCGCTGGGCATGTTCCGCAGGTCAGTCACAGGTCTGCTTTTGTTGCGGGTGCGGGCGGCGGCCTGCTTGGCCCCTACTACAATTTGGGTGACGTGACTACCACACCAGCTGGTGACTGGGCCTTATCCGGGCACGGGCAGCGGCACTGCTCTTTCCCTACTCCACTTGGGGTGACGTGGCTACCACCTCTTCAGGCCTGATGAATCTTCCTCTATGTTTCTAGAGAGAATTACGGAGGCATATAGGAGATATACTCCTTTCGATCCTCATGAAGAGGATCAAAAGGCATCTGTCACAATGGCCTTTATTGGGCATGCTGCCTTGGATATTTAAAGAAAGTTACAATGCTTAGATGGATTACAAGATATGACTTTCAGAGATTTAGTCAGAGAAGCCGAGAAAGTATACTATAAGAGAGAAACTGAGAAAGAGAAGGGAGCAAAAGGAGGATAAAAGAAACAAAAGACAAACTAAGGAGTTGACTAAGGTCCCGGTCACAACAACAAAAGGGCCAGAAATTAAGAAACAGGGAGACAGGAAGGGATACATGGTCCCACGCCAGAGGCCACCCCTGACCTCAGATCAATGTGCCTACTGTAAAGAAAGAGGACACTGGGTTCAAGAGTGCCCTAGAAAGAGGCAGCCACGCCAGCCAGCCATTCTGACTCTTCAGCATGACTACGAAACTCGGGGCTCAGATACCCTCCCTGAGCTCAGCGTATCTTTTGAAGTGGAGGAGACCCCAGTAAACTTTGAAGGGGATACAGGGGCAATAAACTCAGCACTTAAGGCCCCATAGGGCCCTCTGTCAAATAAAATGTCTCTAGTTCAAGGGGCTAATGGCAGTAAATATCGGACTTGTACAACTAAGAGGATCATGGACCTGGGGAAAGGAAAAATCCATCACTCCTTTTTAGTAATTCCAGAATGCCTGGCCGACTTTTTCTGTACGTCATGGGGATGTGAGCATACAGGGGCTGCCTGATGGAACACAAACTCCTCATCAAATTCAGTACACAGCATTGGCCATATTACTAATTAGATAACCAAAGCCGATGGCCCCCAGAGGGGTCTCTAGATCCTCAAATTCTGCGTTACCATTTTTTTTTAAAGAGAGAGGCGAGAGAGAGAGAGACAGAGAGAATTTTTAATATTTATTTTTTAGTTTTTGGCGGACACGACATTTTTGTTTGTATGTGGTGCTGAGGATCGAACCCGGGCCGCAAGCATGCCAAGTGAGCGTGCTACAATTGAGCCACATCCCCAGCCCTGTGTGACCTTTTTAACTTCTGCAAGTGCTCAAAAGGGTGAAAGGAGATTCCCCTATGGGCAGGCCTTTTCCATCCTTCACTCATATCCCGAACTATGCTTACCCAATAGATCCTCACCTTCAGCCTTGTGCTCCAGAGTCTCTGCTGTCACTCTCACCTCAGCAACCTGATTTCTCCCCTCCAATTATTAGATCAAAAACCAAAACCTCTGCCGGTTCTCAGACCATCGCCCCCTTGCTGAGTTAGCAGGTACTCAGGTTCCGATCCACCGACTCACTCCTCTCTTCTCCTGTCCGTGCCCGCACCGGGTCCCAACAGGTCCTCTTACCAGCTAACACAAAGCTGAAACTAGCAGAGGAGAGCCCTCAGACTCCTATCAAAGATGTAATGAAAATGGCCTTTAAAGTTGCTTTGTCATCACTGAAAACAGTTTACTAAAAATTTAAAGTCCCTCACATGCATTTTGGGATACTCACTCTTGTCTTCCCCTCTGCTCTACCTGTTCTACAGCTCAAGTTTTTGTTACTAGGAAAATCCCAAACCCCTTTCCCATTATTCTTTTACATCTCTCCTTCCTTATTCTCAGATCCTCGGAGCTGCTGTCAGCCCCACCTTCCCTGTCTTCCCCTTGTGTACCAGGCCTACAGAAAATTCTTAACTGACTTTCTACAGAAGTCTTCACCATGGCTGACTTTAGGACTTTCAGCAAAAGAGTCCCTATAAAAGAGTTAAATGTAGATAAACTTCCTCTTTTAGTGTTGCCTTGTTCTACTTGACCACTGGCTAAAAAAATAAGCACTTCTATGCTAGACACCCCATTACTTCTTTTCCACAAAATATATGAACAAGGTCTCTGGCCGTGAGCTGGGGCTTTACAGAGATGGCTATATTTCTAAGATAAAGAAGTTACCATCAGGGCTCCATGGTAACAGCTGTCAGGGGCAAAAAATAAGAAAGGTAGGAAAAAGCTCTTTCCCTCCCAGGTGTCCTTGAAAAGTTAACTTGCCCAGAACCGAGGAAAAAACAGAAACAACAATGGCTTTCTTGAACTTCTGCAGACTGTGAACTTCTGAGCCCCTTCCCTTACATGTTGGGTACAAAATTCTGAAACTACCTAAACTTGAGTTTCAGAAGAATAATTGATTACAACAGAAGCAATGCCCTCTGAATCTGGTTGCAACCAAATAGGACGGTTTCCCTGTCTTCGTTGCTATCTTAGGTGCCTTGCCTTGTCCGTCCCTACAACAGCATAATTGTATATAATTAAACATTGTTTATGTTTTAAAGAAATTGTCAACAGATGTGATTAATTGTGTAATGGTGCAGATGTTTCCCAGAGTGATCTATCATGATGCAGGTTCATTTGAAGATCAAATAGGGGGCATACAACCCGTTTCCACTGGGAACATATATCCCTCACTTTAGCCATCCTATTCGGAATAAGAGTTGCTGCAGGGGTGGGCACAGGAACCACTGCCCTCGTCCATGGGACACAACAAATGACCCAATTATAAGAAGCAATAGACCAAAACCAAGATATTAGATGCCTCCATCAGAGCTTTGCATGAATTTTTAACCTCTCTCTCTGAAGTTGTTTTACAAAACAGGCGAGTGACACAAAACACACACACACACACACACAGAAAAAAAATAGCAACATATATGTCAATCAAAATTCATCATAAAATATATATCATCCACAGATCCAAAAATATTCATTTTACTGAACATGGTAGCTCACCCATTGGTTGAATATTCAGTTTCAACACGGTTTAGTAGGAGTGATCTCTTCTCACAATTTGTATCTGCCAACTCATCCACCTCACAAGAATGTATGTGTGGTACCAGGTATGATTCTTTATATCCATATAAAAATATATGTGCTGAATAGGCTACAGAGAAAGGGAGACAGAAATTCACAATTTGTTAACTTTAAAAACACATGGAGAACTATTTCAACAAAAAATTGACTAGATTTAACTCCTACTCTGTATCATGCAAAAGGCAAGTCCAAATATACACCATGCCTCCTCTAAACTGCTTGTATTTCTATTCTGTTTGGGTTATTTTTCTCCATCCTATTAGAAATAGTATTCAGAGTCTGATAGGGTATGTGTTAGTGTCAGGGATTCAGTATTTCGAATAGAAAATAGGAAATTGAATCCAATGTGTATGCAAATATATGCTACACAAAAATCTTCCCACTCTCATCCAGAACAATGCTTTAACATTACTTTCGCCACAAGTAAGACACAATTAGAGGAGAAGAGTTAGAAAATCTGTGAATACCTATCTGGAATGGAAAATGCTCCAGATTTCACATCTTTGGTGGAGGTAGAGGACTTTCTAAAAGTAAGGGACAGGGTAAACACTCCACAAACACGGAGCTCTTCTGGCCTAAGGACTTTTTGAGAATCTGACTCTGAGGTTGGGCACTTGAAATTTAGGTTGTTTTCAGGAGCTTTAGCTTCTTTTGTAGTGAGAACATCAAAGGTGGGTCTCCATCACTTTGACCTGAAGGACATGGGTTCTTATTTTAAATTAACATGAGGCAGGAGGCCTGAATCCTCTCTTTGTTGGTAAACAGTGACCACTGGTGACTAAATGTCTCCCCGTGTGAACTGTGAAGCCATTTTGTCCTCCTCCACTTTTTGTGGTGTTTTTCCTGCTGCACTGAGAGTTTAGTATTTGCTTCATGAAATACAAGGAGCCCAACTGAGACATAGTGCTGGAGGGAGTTCTGTCACGTGTGGTGGGTCAGGGTGTGCAGGAGAACGCACCAACCAGGCTTCTATCCCTCATAGCTTGCCCCATTGCCCCCTTGTCCATATGACCCTTATTCTGAACATTGCCCTGAAACCTCTCCATATAAAAAGATGACTTTACAAATAAGGATCTGCTGGCTGCACCATGTCAGTCACAAGCCATTTGGAATCCAATGGTAGATCCTCATGGCCCCACTACTGATGTTTTATCACACACCTGCCCACCAGTGCTCTAGGCCCACTACTCAGCAGACTCCAACGTACTGGCATCTCTTTTCTACAACATTTTCATGAAATCCAGTCAATCAAGGCACTGTCTGGTATACTCATGATCAGCAACAGGACATTCAAAGGTTCTCCAGTGCCACCTGGTCATGGAAATTTCAAAAACTACATGGTATTCATCTAGCCATTTTTTAAGGATGAAGTTGGAGGCACTGTGGGTTTCAATTCATTCAGGAACCATTAAAAATTGAGGAAGCTCATTTTCAATGAAAGCTCTGGAGAACTCTCACAGGCAAGGCTTCCCAAAGAGTGGCCAAAAGGTCACATGAAGCCAGGTAAATTGAGGTCTACAATGTGAGGTCCATGTGTGTTTTGACACTCAACTATGGCTGCCAAGTCTTTCAGAATAAAATCATGTGTTATCCTGGCTGAGATTCTCAGTGCTCTGTGGAAAGCCACCCTGGGCCTAGATCTCAGTTTCCAAGGGCGACTCTCATGCGTGGCCTCCTAAAATCCCAACACAATTCATGGCAATACTTCTCTGAGTTCAGTTCCAGAACGCAGTCTCTAAGGGGAATCCAACCAGAGTTCAAGCCCAGGTGGACCAAGATATTTCTTACAACCACCACACAAATGACCACAATTAAAACCAAAACACTCAAACATGGTCCTCATCTTCTTCCATATAGTCACTCATCGTAACCTCTGGCTGAAGGTTTCCATGAAGGGCTCACCCAAAGACAGTGTCCAAATAAACTCCCTTGCCCCCATTTTCCTAAGGTCATGTTGGCCTGGACACCCTTCCTGTGAACCAGGAGTGATCAAATAAGCCTCCCGTTAATACTGCTCTGTTTCTCCAATTTGAGGACTACTGACTTTCAAGTATAGATTCTTTATGTGATTTGGGGTCATGCAAAAACCTAAGCACCTCTTCAGTGATTTGAAGAACTCAATTGACCCAAGGAATACCTATTCTCACTTGATGGAGGTCAGGAACCTAACAGAGGAAGACGAGAGACTTCATCCACAATGACTGTTTTTTTGGCAATTATGGTTTTGGATGCACACATGGGATCATTCTTTAGATCCATCAGCTGCTGAGAATCAAAGTCACAGCCATATACAAGGCCAAGAGGCTAATTCAGATACATCCCTTTCCAAAGCAATTAAGAAAGAGCCACAAGTGATGCCCATTCATGTCCATTTGAAAACTGTTTTCTTCAGGCTTCACAAAGGGGTGGCCTGAGGCAAAGACCTTCCTGATATTCAGGGCAACAGGTAAGCAAAAGGCCAAAAGCAGGGTATATCCACTGAGACTTTCCTGGTCACATTGATATCTGAGTTTTCTGAGATGCTGGCCATTCCCTTCAGCTATCCTGTACATGGTCATGTCACAGACCTTGGAGTTGTTACATATCTTGGACACAAAACCATGAGCCTATTCTGGAGAGTGGCCAGAATTCAGAAGAAAACAGAGTCTTAGGAAGGTAGTAGGTATTGCCCATCCATAAGGCAAGCCGCACTCTATTCATAAATTAGGCAGGATGCATAATGGGAAGCTTTCTACTAGACAGGACACATCCATTGTTGCATTCTCTTTTCTCATGTCTACAACCACGGACACAGTGGGATACACAGACATAGAAACACTCATCTTGTCAAACGACTTACTAGAAACAGTTCACTCCAAATCAAACAAACCGCCTTTCCTACCTATTCTCTGAACATGAGACAAAACAACAAACCCACACTCACAAAGGCACCTCCTTCCCTCAAGTAGGTCTGTGACTCTCCTGAGTTAACTCTGACTGGTGGGCCATATTATGTTCCCCCAAAATGGCGTGTCCTCTATCAGATCTGGTTTCCTTGACCAACTCTGTGAAGTTGTCAGGAAAAATTGGCGAGCCACTACCTGCTTTCTCAGGAAAAGTACCTCTTCAGAGCTCTCCTGGTATTTGGCTATACTCACATCAGTAGGTACCGAGAAAGACTGACTCTGTCCTTGGAAAATCCAATCAAGTGAGCCCACAGGGACTTGGACTGGGATTGCCTCTCGGTGTCTTGGTTCTTGGATAGCAAGTTCAGAGAGTTCCATCAGCAAGGAAATGAGGTATGTCACTTTCTTTGGAACTGAATGAGGCCACTGCCTTGGCAACCACTTTGTCCTAACACTTGCTTCCAAGGGTCCCATGAGATGGAGGCTGCTCCTACTTCCTGGAACACTTTCAGAAGTTAGAATGGTATATCAACCATAGGCACCTGGGAACAGCTCTCCACACAGGTCTGGTTTAGTCCATCTTCTCTAAAATAAGTAGAGAGATGCTGATTCAGACACATCCCTTTATCCTGACCAGGTTGTTTGCCATGGAATAAAACTTTTGCTCTCTCAGGTCTTTCATACCTCCCTACAACTTCTCCAGGTATCATTTCTGCATGGATCTTTGAGGTTTTCAGCAGGTGGAAAGTCCCCTAATTCCCTGTATTTTAAGAACAACTCTGTTGCTGCTCTTCTGTAAAATGAGATTGAGGGAACAGTGTATGTTTAGGGTTAATAACAGGTTCAAATTGGGTTAGGAATCATTCTGTGCGATGAATAATGGTATTGAGAACGTGCGATAATTACAAGAATATAGAGGTGAAATATAAGTATGGAAACAGAAATCTAGGTATGATTTGAAGCACAGGACCTTGTACCTTGGTAGATTTAATATAGAAGAGAATATCCAGTCAAAATGGATAGTCGGTAGGATTAGGAAGATAGTCGGTAGGTTTAGGAAGAAGAGTGAGTATAGGATTTGGATCAAAAGTTCTTTAGCAATAGGGTTTTGGTTAGAGAATGAATGAAAATGTCAGCACATGTGAAGAGTCAGTCACAATGATGAACCGGGGAAAATAAGTAGGAAAGCAGGTATCAATAGAGACATTATAAAATCAGGCAAAGAATAAAGTGAGTTATAGGATTAGACATTTTCAACAGGGTTTAGTTTGAATATATAATCATTGGAAGAAACAAATATGTTGTCACCAATAGGATTGACATTTGAGAGCATTAGGCAACCTTCACATGGATGTTTTTAGTTATCCATGTTCACTTTCCTTTTAGGCTTCGGTACAATCATAAGTGTGACCTTTACATTTTTTGTTCAGAATTTTACTGTGATAAAATATATATGTGGATCAGGTGACATGAGTATTTCTTCCACCATTTCTGGGAGCAATATTTTGAAGACATATACATTAGTGTTAGGGGTACACAGAGGTGTACCCTTTGTCTATGAATATAGAGATAATGCATGAATAGACCATCCTGTGAATAAATAATTTAACTGGTTCCACTTTAAATAATGAATTGAATTGATATCTAAAAATATATAAGAAATCTTATATTGATATATAATCATTCATTCCAACCAGTTATACATCTAATGGTAATTCTAGGATTATGGTTTATCATAAAGGGTGTTTGAGTTTTGCTAAATAAGTGATAATGAAAAATGAAAATATTGTGATTGGAAAAAGTCTTATGAAAAAACCAGTCAAGAAACATGGAGGAATACATGTGTTCTGAAGCAGGAAGTGACTGATCATTAAACAAATGCCTATAAGTTTTCTAACTTGTGGATGAAATATATATCCTATGATGTTCATAAACTGAAGAAATAGTAATGTACCAGTGTTGAAAAGAAATGAACGTCAATATACACATCATGTCCCCTAGGAATCTACTTGCATTGATGTTACACTGGGTAAGTATCTGTAGAAATATTAGAGTTTTTTATGCACCATTCTATGAAGTTACTTTTCAGTACTAGGAAAGAAATATGTATTTCAGGTGGATGATTATTTCTGAGTATAATCTTGTGGAAAGTTTGTTATAAATCCACATATATGAATATGAATGAATTTAGGGAGCGTATAATAAGACACATATATTTCATATTTTGAAAAATCTGGAGAGTATATATATATATTTATATACGCACGCACACGCACAGACATTAAAAAGTAGCAATATAGGAGATCCAACATGGTGGCGAACATGGAGAAATCAAGTCTCTGACCTTTTAAGCTGGGCAGGCATAGGGAGTCGTAAACTGTCTAAATGCTCTTTGCTCAGAATCACTAGGCAATGCTGACCTGACGTGGATCTGGTGCGAACAGTCTGGGCCCCTCAGAAAACACACAGAGCCCGGATCAGCTGCATAGAAGCTCAGATTTGCCTGCTTCTTGTGACTCAGAACTAACATTCCCTCTGAAATAACTGGTCGGCCCTTCTGAATTTACAGAGGTAAAAGGCCACTGAATTGAAATGGGGCTTCGGAGACACAGTCAGGACCCATCAGTTGCATTGGTCACCTGGCAAAAGGAATGAACGGTCACCATTTGCATGGGATACCACCATGGAAGAGAACTGACGTCATGGGCAGAGGAGATAACTTCATTGAAACCAGTATGACAGGTGTGTAATTCCCTATGCATCTCTCTCCACACAGCGGGGAAACATTAAGGGCCCCTCCCAGCTCTCCCTTAAGGGGCCCTCCCAGGTCTCCCGTGAGAAAGATGGCCAGACCGAGGGAATCATGTGTGCTGTGGGACTCGTGGCATGGAATTCCCGGCTACGGCTCCCACCAGTGCTGACAACTGAGGTCTCTTACACCAGCTAATGTGGGCATGGATACCAGAGAGCAAGCAAATTCGCTGGGGGTTCCCAGCCCCAAGCTCTACAAACTTAGGGTCTGAGGGAGGCAAACAGGGAGAGAGTGCCAGGCGTTGATGAAAACAGGTCTACCAGGAGCAGAGACCTGACGTGTAGCAATTATTGTGGTGAGCGTCACAGTTGATCAGAGCCTGGCTTGAGGAAACACTAGAGAAGGTCCTAGGCACTCATGATTGGAGACCCGCCCAGTCTGGGAGGAAGAGCTGCTGCACAGTGATTGGTTCCCACCTATTGAGAGGAGAAGCTTGGCCCAATGAGCACAGCTCCACCTACTGGAAGAGAAGTTAATTGAACTCTATGACTACATGTATTATTATTATTATTATTTTATTTTTATTTTTTTTTCTTTCATTTTCATTTTTTGTTGTTGTTCTTTAACTTATTTTAATGTTTTTATTTTTTAAATTTTACTATTATTATTATTATTTTAAATTTTAATTTTCATTTTTAATTATCATTATTATTTTAAAAAAATTTATTTCTTTCTTTATTTTCTATTTTTTTCTTTTGTCTTTTCATTTCTTTTCACTTTTCTTATTCCCCCATCCTTGAATTCTACCTGCCTATTCTCATTCTCTTTAGTGACTTCTTCCCATCCCTTCTAATATCTTTCCTCCCAAGCTTCAAATAAATTTATAAGAATAAGCAGTAACTCAGCACTCAAACAAACAAGAAGTAACATGAGTAGCATAAAAAAGCAAGAAAGAAAAGGAGTACAAACAATGAAGAATAACCTAAATATTCAGGAGGACCTAGAATCATCAGAAAAATGGTCATATAAAGAACTCAAGGAATACCTTAGACAGATGGAATGGAACCTTAAAGAGGATACGAGAGAGCAAATAAATACAGTGAAAGTACACATTGAAAATGAATTACATAAACAGATAAAAGAAGAAGTTAATCTTCTTTATCAGGAGATAGAGATTATAAAAATTCAAAGAATAATTCTAGAAATGAAGGAAACGATAAACCAAATTAAAAACTCAATTGAGAGTATCACTAACAGAGTGGAGCAAGTAGAAGACAGAATGTCACATAATGAAGACAAAATATATCATCTTGAAAAGAGTCTAGCCAACACAGAAAGGCTGGTAAAAAATCACGAGAAAAACATCCAAGAGATATGGGATAACATAAAAAAGCCAAACTTATGAGTCATCTGGATAGAGGAAGGTACAGAGATTCAAACCATGGGAATGAGTAACCTGTTGAATGAAATAATTACAGAAAATTTTCCAGAAATAAAAAAGGAAACGGATATACAAATTGAAGATGCTTACAGGACACAGAGCACACAAAATCACAGTAGAACAACGCCAAGACACATTGTTATGAAGATATCCAATATACAGAACAAAGAGAAAACATTAAAAGCTTCAAGAGAAAGGAGGAAGATTACATTCAGGGGTAAACCAATATGGTTAACATCCTATTTTTCATCACAGACACTGAAAGTGAGAGGATCCTGGAACAACGTATTTCAAACATTGAAAGACAATGGATGCCAAACAAGAATTCTGTATCCAGCAAAATTCAGCTTCAGGTACGACAACAAAATAAAAATCTTTCATGATAAACAAAAGCTAAAAGAATTTGCAGCCAGAAAACCACCATTGCAAAGTGTCTTGAGCAAAACACTACACGAGGAAGAAATGAAAAACAACAAACAAAACCATCAGTGGGAAGTGCCTCAGTAATGACAGAGGGCGGGGGAAAAGCTAATCATGGAGAAACAAAGTAAATTTAAAAAAACGATAAATATTCAAACATGGATGGCAGTAGAAACCATTTATCAATAGTAACTCTAAACATTAATGGCTTAAACTCTCCAATAAAGCAACATAGGCTTATAACTTGGATTCAAAAAACAAATCCAACAATATGTTGCCTCCAGGAGACATATCTGAATGGAAAAGACATACACAGGCTGAAGGTGAAAGGTTGGGAAAAAATATACCATGCACACGGTCCTCATAAGCAAGCAGGGGTGGCCATCCTCAAATTGAGTTAAATCGACTTCAAGACTAATTTAATCAAAAGGGATAATGAAGGAAATTATATACTGTTAAAAGGAACCATTCACCAACAAGACATAAAAATTATCAATATTTACGCACCATTAAATAGTGCTGCGATGTTCGTAAAACAAATTCTCCTCAATTTCAAGAATCAAATAGACCACAACACAATAATTATGGGTGACTTCAACACACCTCTCTCACCATTGGACAGATCCTCCAAATAAAAGTTGAATAAAGAAACTATAGAACTCAATATCACAATCAATTACCTAGACTTAACTGACATATATAGAATATATCAACCATCATCAAGTGGATATACTTTTTTTTTTAGCAGCACATGGATCCTTCTCAAAAATAGACCATATATTATGCCATAGAGTAACCCTCAGTAAATATAAAGTGGTGGACATAATACCATGAATTTTATCTGATTATAATGGAATGAAACTGAAACCAATGAAAAAGAAGGAAGGAAAAATCCTACATCACATTGAAAATGTACAACATGTTACTGAATGATTAATGTGTTACAGAAGACATAAATGAGAAAATCAAAAAATTCTTCGAGATAAATGAAAATACAGACACAACATATCGGAATCTATGGGACACAATGAAAGGAGTTTTAAGACGGAAATTCACCACCTTGACGTCATTCCTCAAAAATAGGAAAGAACAACAAATAAATGAGCTCACACTTCATCTCAAAGCCCTAGAAAAGGAAGAACAAAACAACAGCAAATGTAGGAGAAGGCAAGAAATAACCAAAATCAGAGTGGAAAACAACAAAATTGAAACAAAGGAAACTATTGAAAAAATTACAAAACTAAAGCTTGTTTCTGCGAAAAATAAATAAGAACGATAGACCCTTAGCATCCCTTTATGTTCAAAACATTAGAAAAATTAGAGATAACAGGAACTTACCTCGACATTGTAAAAGCTATCTATGTGAAGCCTCAGGCTAGCATTATTCTGAATGGAGAAAAATTGAAGCATTCCCTCTAAAATCTGGAACAAGACAGATATGTCCTCTACCACCACTTCTATTCAATATAGTTCTCGAAACACTGGCAAGAGCAATTAGACAGATGAAAGAAATTAAAGGCATGAAAATAGGAAAAGAATAACTTAAATTATCACTACTTGCAGCTGACATAATTCTATATATAGAAGACCCAAAAGGGTCTACAAAAAAAAACTACTAAAACTAAGAAATGATTTCAGCAATGTGGCAGGATATAAAATCAACATTCATAAGTCAAAGGCATTTCTGTATATCAGTGACAAAACTTCTGAAACGGAAATGAGAAAAAAAAAAACACTCCATTCACAATATCCTCAAAAAATAAAAATAAAATCCTTGGGAATCAACCTAACAAAAGAGGTGAAAGATTTATACAATGCAAACTACAGAACCGTTAAAAGAGAAGTAGAATAAGATCTTAGAAGATGGAAAAATATACACTGTTCATGGATAGGGAGAACTAACATCATTAAAATGGTGATATTCCCAAAAGTTCTCTATAGGTTTAATGCAATGCCAATCAAAATCCTAACGGCATTTCTTGTAGAAATAGAGAAAGCAATCATGAAATTCATTTGGAAAAATAAAATATCCAGAATATCAAAAGCAATTCTAATCAGGAAGTGTGAATCAGGCGGTATAGCGATACCAGATTTTAAACAAAATTTCAGAGCAATAGTAACAATGACAGCATGGTACTGGTACCAAAACAGGCGGGTGGACCAATGGTACAGAATGGAGGACACAGAGATTAATCCACAGTGCTACAACAATCTTCTATTTGATAAAGGAGCTAAAAGCATCAATGGAGGAAGGATAGCATCTTCAACAAATGGTTCTGGGAAACCTGGAAATTCATATGTAACAAAATGAAACTGAATCCCTTTCTCTTGCATGCACAAAAGTTCACTCAAAATGGATCAAGGACCTTGATATCAAATCAGAGACATGGCGTCTGATAGAAGAAAAAGTTTGCTACAATCTACATACTGTGGGGTCGGGCTTCAAATTCCTCAATAGGACATCCATAGCACAAGAGTTAATAACTAGAATCAACACATGGGACTTACTCAAAGTAAAAGTTGTTTCTCAGCAAAAGAAACAATAAGAGAGGTAAATAGGGAGCCTAAATTCTGGGAACAAATCTTTACTCCTTACACTTCAGACAGAGCCCTAATATCAAGAGTATACAAAGAACTCAAAACATTAAACAATAAGATAACAAATAACCCAATCAACAAATGGGCCGAGGACCTCAACAGACATCTCAGAGGAGGACATATAATCAACAAGTACATGAAAAAATGCTCACCATCTCCAGTAGTCAGAGAAAGGTGAATCAAAACCACCCTAAGATACCATCTCACTCCAGTAAGATTGGCAGCCATTATGAAGTCAAACAACAAGTGTTGGTGAGAATGTGGGGAAACTGGTACACTTGTACATTGCTGGTGAGACTGCAAATTGGTGCATCCAATTTGGAAAGCAGTATGGAGATTTCTTGGAAAGCTGGGAATGAAACCACCATTTGACCCAGCTATTCCCATTCTCGGTCAATTCCCTAAAGACCTAAAAAGAGCATGCTGCAGGGACACTGCTACACCGATGTACATAGCAGCACAATTCACAATAGCAAGACTGTGGAACCAACATATATGCCCTTCAATAGATGAATGGATAAAAAAAAATGTGGCATTTATACAGAATGGAGTATTACTCTGCATTAAAAAATGACAAAAATCATAGAATTTGCAGGGAAATGGATGGCACTGGATCAGATTATGCTAAGTGAAGCTACCCAATCCCTTAAAAACAAATGCCAAATGTCTTCTTTGATATATGGAGATTAACTAAGAACAGAATTGGTATGAAGATAATGAAAAGAAGATTAACATTAAAACAGGGATGAGAGGTGGGAGGGAAAGGGAGAGAGAAGGGATATTGCATGGAAATGGAAGGAGACCCTCAGGGTTATACAAAATTACATACAAGAGGAAGAGAGAAGAAAGGGAAAAATAATACATGGGGGAGAAATTTATTAAGGTAGAGGGGGTAGAGAGAGAAGACGGTAGGAGAGGGGAGGGGAGGGTGGATAGTAGAGGATAGGTAAGGCAGCAGAATACAACAGACACTAGTATGGCAATATGTGAATCAATGCATGTGTAACGGATGTGATTCTGCAATCTGTATATGGGGTAAAAATGGGAGTTCATAACCCACTTGAATCAAAGTGACAAATATGATGTATCAAGAACTATGTAATGTTTTGAACAAGCATAAATAAAAATTTAAAAAAAAAAAGAAAACTAACTTCGGTGAATGATGCACGCGAATCCTAATATTTCTACAGTAACTGACCCAGTTTAACATCAATGCAAGTAGATTCCTATGGTACATGATGTGTATTTTGACGTTCATTTTTATTCAACACTGGTACATCCTATTTCATCAGTTTATGCACATCACAGGATATATATTTCATCCACAATTTAACAAATTTATAGGCATTTGTTTCACTTTCAATCACTTCCTGCTTCAGATCACATGAATTCCTCCATATTTCTTGATTGGTAATTTCAGGAGACTTCTTTCCAAACACATTATTTTCGATCCATAATCACTTTTGAAGCAAAACTCACACACACTTCATGATAAACAATAACCCTAAGATTACAATTAGATATATAACTGGTTGGAATTAATGATTGTATGTCAATATATGATTTCTTATATATTTTCAGATAACAATTCAATCCATTATTTAAAGTGTAACCAGTTATATTATTTATTTACAGTATGTTCTATTCATGCATTATCTCTATATTCATAGACACAGGGTACACCACTTTGTACCCCCAATACTAATTTATATGTCTTCAAATATTGCTCACAGAAATGGTGGAAAAAATACTCATGTCACATGATCTACATATATATTTTATCACAATAATTTTCTGGGCACAAAATGCAAAGGTCACACTTATGATTGTGTGAAATCCTAAATGGAAGTTGAATATGGATTACTAAAAACATCCATTTCCAGTTTGCCTAATGCTTTCAAATGTCATTTCTATTGGTGACTACATATTTGTTTCTTCCTAAAATTATGTATTCAATCTCGATCCTGTTGAAAATGTGTAAACCTATCACTCACTTTACAATTGCCTGATTTTGTAATGTCTCTATTGATATCTTCTTTCCTATATTTTCCGCAGTTCATCATTGTGACTGACTCTTTGCATGTGCTGACATTTACATTCACTGTGTAAATGAAACCCTATTGCTAAAGAACATTTGATCCAAATTTTATACTCACTCTTCTTCCTAAACCTACCGACTCTCTTCCTAATCCTACCGACTATCCAAATTTGAGTGGATGTTCTCTTCTACAATCAATCTTCCAAGGTACAAGGTCCTATGCCATTGATTATCAATTTATCTGAGACAAACGTGCAGAATATAATTAAAAGCTAAGTATCCCTATAAAGGGCCTCATTCCCTTCTGGGCTACAAATCTTACCTAGATTTCTGTTTTTATACTTATATTTCACCTCTATAGTTTTATAAATATCGCAGGTTCCTAATATCATTATTCATCAATCAGAATGATTCCAAACCCAAATTGAACATGTTATTAACCCTAGCCATACACTGTTCCCTCAATCTAACGTTACAAAAGAGAAGGGACAGGGTTCGTCTTGCAATACAGCAATGTACGGGATCTGCCACCTACTGAGAACCTCAAAGGTCCATGCATATTTGATCCCTGGAGAAGATGTAGGCAGCTATGAAAGACCTGAAAGACCAAAACAACCTGGCAAACAACCTGGTCAGGATGAGGGGTTGTGTCTGAGTAAGTCTCTCTCTTCTTAATGTAGAGAAGATGGACCAAACGAGGCCTATGAGGAGAGCTGTTCCCGCAAACTGGTGTGGCCAATTTGGAAAGCAGTATGGAGATTCCTGGGAAAGCTTGGAATGGAACCACAATTTGACCCAGCTATTGCCCTTCTCGAACTATTTCCTGAAGACCTTAAAATAGTGTACCTCTGGGATACTGCCACATCAATGTTCTTAGCAGTACAATTCACAATTGCTGCACTGTGGGCCCAACCTAGATGCCCTTCAATAGATGAATGGATAACAAAAATGTGGCATTTATACACCATGGAGTATTACGCAGCACTAAAATATGACAAAATCATGGAATTTTCAGGGAAATGGATGGTAATAGAGCAGATTATGCTTAGTGAAACTAGCCAATCCCTAAAAAACAAATACCAAATGTGTTCTTGGATATAATGAGAGCAACTAAGAACAGAGCAGTGAGGAAGAGCAGGAAGAAAAGATTTACATTAACAGAGACATGAGGTGGGAGGGAAAGGGAGAGAAAAGGGAAATTGCATGGTAATGGAGGGAGACCCTCATTGTTATACAAAATTACATATAACAGGTTGTGAAGGGAATGGGAAAATAAACAAGGAGAGAAATTAATTATAGTAGATGGGGTAGAGAGAGAAGATGGGAGGGGAAAAGAGGGGGGATCATAGAGTATAGGAAAGGTAGAAGAATGCAACAGTAACTAATAGGGCATTATGTAAAAATGTGGATATGTAACCAATGTGATTCTGCAATCTTTATTTGGGGTAAAAATGGGAATTCATAACCCACTTGAATCTAATGTATGAAATATGATATGTCAAGAGCTTTGTAACGTTTTGAACAACCAAAAAAAGAAAAAAAAAGTAGCCATGTATATGCCAATCGAAATTCATCATGATATATATATAATCCACAGATGCAAAAATATTCATTTTACTGAACAAGGATTTATGTATAATGTTATTGAACTAGGAAGCTCACCCATAGGTTGAATTTTCAGTTCGAACAGCGTTTAGGAGTAGTGATCTCTTCTCACAATTTGTATCTGCCAATTCAGCCACCTCACAAGTATGTACGTGTGATACCAGGTAGGATTCTCTATGTGCATATAAAAATACATGTGCTACAGAGAAAGGGAGACAGGATTCCCATATTTGTTAACTTTAAAAAAACATGTAGAATTATTTCAAAAAAAATTGACTAGATTTATAGCTCCTATACTATATAATGCAAAAGGCAATTCCAACTACACAGCATGCCTCCTCTGAACGGCTTGTATTTCTATTCTGCTTGGGTTATGTTTCACCATCATATTAGGATTATTAGTCAGAGTCTAGTAGGGTATGGGTTAGTGTCAGGAATTCAGTATTTCAAATGGAAAATTGGAAAATGAATCCAATGTGTATGCAAATATGTGATATACAATAATCTTCCCACTTTCATCCAGAACAATGCTTTGACATTACCTTTGCCCCAAGTAAGACACAATTAGAGGAGAAGAGTTAGAAATTTTGTGAATACTTATCTGGAATGGAAAATGCTCAGGAGTTCACAACCTTGGAGGTGGTAGAGGAGTTTCCAAAAGGAAGGGACAGGGGTGATCACTCAACCTGATCTTTCATTAATATTGGGAGCCATCTTGCCACAAAGCCATGGAAAGATAATTTTTGCTTTACTATAAATTACTGCAAATTCTGAACCTGCTTGGAATGCCTGCCCATGCCTTGAACTCACGCATGCCTGTCTTACTGACCAGATCACAGCCCCCTCTGAAACCTTACTGACACCTCATAAATATTGGCCTTCCCTGGCCAGACAAGGACCCTCTCTGAGGCTCTAATGGTCCTCATAATTTCTGATGCTGGGGCCAGCAAATAAAAAATGTAAACTACAGTTAGTGTGATGCTTGTCAAAGTTCTGTTTTCTGATACTCCCTTTTTGTGTAACTTTTTGGGCTATAAAGCTGGGGTGTAGGAAAGGTTGGGATGCTGTCTTTTTCCCGCCGTTTTGAGAAGGAGAGTCAGGCTAGCCGGTTGAACTAATAAGCTTGCCTTAATTTGATTTTAATTGGAGTCAGTGGTCTTTTCTTGCATCCTGGTCTAACATTTTGGAGTTCCCCAGCGAGATGACGTGACCAGATCACAAGACCAGACTGCTGGAAATTCTGACTCTGGCCTTTCCTCCAGGGCTCAGGGCTGGAGAGCCAAGTTCCAAAGCCTTGGAGTGAGCCTTGGGTCCAGGGCACACTGCAGTGAACCATCGCACTAAAACTATTAGCAAGCACCTGGTGGAGGAGGCCTCCATAGGTAGGTGGTGCCTTTATAACATCTGATATCCGGTTAAGGGAGATGTCTTCTGATGACAGAGAGGTGGCCTGGGGAGGCTCACATGTACTCCTGTCCAGGACAGTAACAAGAATTGTTCTGTCCTCTGTTCTGTTCTGTATGGAATTTCTCTGAAAGGGTAGAAAGGTGCAGCCGGGCACCCAGGAGCTCCTACCTCGGAGCTTCAGCAAGACATTTCATTGCTCCTCTGTTTTTCTGTATCTTCAACAGGTTTCTGTTTTTTTGTGTTTTGTTCTGTGTTCTATATGTTTTTTTGTTTGTTTGTTTTTGTGCATTTGGTTGTGTGATTTCTGTGGGGAAAACTTAAGGATATTGGACGTAAAATGGGTAATAAAACAAGTAAGCCTTACACCCTTTGGACTGTGTTCTAAAAAACTGTGTTGAAGTTTAGCCCCCTTTGTTAAGCAGGATGAGAGAATCCCCTAGCTGGCAGCCTGGGACTCACCCACTGCAGAGGGCAATGCCTGCTGGCCACCAAAGAACAGAGTATCTCCCAGGTTAACAATGGAAACTCCTTTAAAACCCCTTGTTGCTCCAGTTCAAGAGAGTCACAACCTTTGGGCAGAGTCCCCTGTGTTTCTGCTTTGTTAGCAAAGCAGTAAACCTCCCTTTTTATTTTTCTCAAACCCTGTCCTCATTATTAAATAGGTATTAATTCGCTTCAAGGTCAGAAACCGAAATTTAAGTTACAAATTTTGATAACCCCCCGACCCTGGAACTTTTTGAGAGCTGACTACTGAAATGTTAGGAGATGGAGCGAGATTGGGGTGGAACCAAACCAGAGGAGCTAATCCTATAAGTAAAAGGAGGGACTGAGGGACTCCCAGGATCTATCAAAGCCCTGTTGCTTCAGGGAATTCCTTCCTTCGTTCCCTGCACTGTAAGGATTATGCCACCTCTGTCTTCTTAAAAAAAAGAAAAAGAAAAAGGGGACACTAAATGCAGTAAAGTCACCATGGAAACCCTTGATATTACATTTCAGGTTGCCCTCTGTGAAAACATCTGATGCCCTTGTGAGGACATCTATCCTGCCACTGGTGTAGGAGATTTTTCTCTTATCTGCTCTGTTTTTAATGCTTCTGTCTGTCAGCCATAGTCTGGAGCTCCTTTCTGTCTGTCTTGTGTCTTTGTTTCTGGCCCTTTAAGACATGTGCAATAATGTGCTGATATTATAAATTGTTTCTTGGGAATGATATTAGTTCAATGTGTGTCTAAATGATGATGTTTTATTGTAAAAATCTGGTATCTGGATGGGTTTTTGTAGCATTGCTCAATCTTGCAGTTAAAAGTCGGGTTTAGGTAATTGTTTAGTTTATGATTTCAGATAATTCATGCCAGATAACTTAAATACTTAGGATGGAAAACTAAAGCACTCTACTTCCAAGTTGACAAGTAACTTCCCAAATATTCAGTTTTATTTTTCACCAATTTTGAATTGGGTAGACTGAGAAAATATCACAGTGTGTACCAGTGCATTAATTTGGACAAGGATAGTAAATCATAGTATGGTATCTGTTGACAAAACAAGATGTAAAGATATAAGATTTTGTGAATTTCATCTTAAAATTGTATCATAATTTTCAACATCCGAACCTCAAAATTATGGTTAAAATGCCTTAGGCCTGAGGTGTCTGCTCAGAATAGCAGTTTTTCCCTGCTCCTTTCAGACCTCAGCCAGGACTTTTGTTGAAATGCAAATGAAAGAAGCCTGCAAGCTCAGTAGGAGACTGATCTGAGGCCTAAGGCAGGAAAAAAGGTAAATTGTATGGTATTTACTAATTACTGGCCAGTCATTTTTTCTAGGACTCTTATTTTTTTCTTAGATTCTGTATTCTTTTTTTGAGCTCATGATTTTGATCCTACAGACCTAGGTTAATGTTTTTCTGATCAGCTCTATCTTTGACCAACAGTGGAGTTTTTGAAACATTGCAATGGAGATTTCAACTGCAAAAAGCTACAAGGCCTTTACTATTATTATGTGTGCACACTTTTGTTATGTATTGTATGTCTACATACATATATCCCTATATCATATATATGTTATACAAATTAACACATATAAAGAGCACTCATAAAAAAAAGCACTCATAAAAACAAATTTTAAAACGTGGATCCAAAGATCTTTAATTCACATGATTTAATTGGTACAATTTAAATTGGATAAACAGATAAAAATAAATGTCTTTAAATTTAACCTTACAAGTTTTTCTAGATGTTCAAAAATCTAATAAAATATTAATGCCGACAAAATGTCTAATATGCCTTGGTTCTAGGACTTTTTCTTCAACAAAAAATGGTACACTGTTCAATACATTTGTCTAATATTTTGATAAATAAGTAAAGTAAATTTGATATGGGATTACTCATTCATGAGTACTTTTGTTAGATATCTGATTGATTTACTAAGGTCTGTATAAGTTTGTCCTAAAGTCTGTATAAGATTGTAAAAATCAGTCATGTGTTAAAGAGACAAAAATTTCTTAAAACATAAGTTTACCCATAACATTGTGGTTATTAAGTTTTATTTTTCTAGAGCAAGCAACCATAAAAATTAAACAACTGATTAAATAAGAACTGTTATTTTAGAGCACTCTACTGCCATTTCTTTAAAAGCTAAACTTGGTTAATGTAGAAACATCAATGCAATAGTGATGCTATTAATGTGCTCATATCTTCCAGGTATACAAGTCTGTAAGGTAGAAACTTTAAAAGAGCATTATATCAAGCTGGTGTTCTGAAGTTGTATGGTAAAATATATATATATATATATATGGGATTTATTTACCTGTTGTCAATATGATATGTAAACTTTTATGTTACTTTTTATATTGGGGAACAATTTAAATGTATTTTAAGTTAATGAGAGCCTAATCTATGTAAAGGTTAAAAACTTTCAGCCTTTTTTTAATTCATGTTTTAAATGCTATATCATACAGTGTTACCTAATGTTCATGTGACCTCAAACAATTTATGTAAACTTTGTAAAATGATATTTAAAAAACAAAGATTAGCTTTAGAATTAAAACACTTAAGATTAATAAAGAGCCCTGCCTTACCTGAGATAAGGCTCTGTGTCCCATCTTATTATGTGAGAATGACTACGAAAGCAGTAGGTCAGATGTTATTTCATTTAAAGTTATTTTCAAAAGTTTTTTTTTTTTTTTTTCCTGTCAACATTACTAGCATCTCAAACAGAGGATATAATGTATAACTCAGCCAAAAATTTTAGGGTAGCTATTACACGAACTAAGTTTGTTTACTGTTGTTAATTTTATTTTGTAATTTTCTTATGGGTGATATAAAGATTCCCTGTTAGTGTTTTACAGAAGTGTTGCTTTAAGAACACAACATTGGTTAATTTAAGATAAATAGCCATCACCTACAAGACAGACAGAATAATACAGATCCCAAATAATAAAAAGATAAATAATTTTAAATTATAGACATTAAAGCCCAGTACTCTTAATATAAGTCTGTTAAAATTTATTTGATGGATGTTTAAGATTAGGATTTAAAATTAAAATTATATGAAAGGGGTCAAGAAAACCAATATTTGGCTCTTGCCCTCTGAGTCAGTCTTTATCCAGGGAACAGCGGACTTCTCTAAAGAGCTTTGCAACTCTGAACCACATAACCTCCTGATCAGGGAGATTAATGAGACCACTGGAGAACAGAAAGCCAATCAGTGCATTTGCTACAAAGAGGAGAGTCATCAGAGAAAGGAGACATCCCTGATGCTTCCGAGGGAAGCCACATGGTCAAACAAGACCTGGACCTACCTAGTGCAAATGGCACTAGCAGAACTGAGAAGCTGCTCTCAAGTTTCCCCAGGAATGACTCCCATAAAAACTCAGCTGACTGTTCACAATAGATAGAAACAAAAGTCAGTTTGACTGCTTCATCTTAAACACTTAGAAAAGACAGTTAAAAACAAATTACAGCCATTCCTGGGCATTTTATATAATAATAGTAATAATAATATTTTAAGGTATACACTTTATGTTAGCCTCCCAAAATAAGTAAGACTGGAGGCTACAAAGAAGGATTCTCAGACAGGAATGCCTGATAACTATAAAAAGAGGCTATCAAGATTATCTGCCAGAGGCAGAAGTTTTTAGTTTAAGGCCTACCGATATTCTTAACCTAAACACATAGGCTTGGTATTTGTTAGTATGATTATCCAGCAATGAGTAAGAGAATTAAAGGTTTCTCTATTAGACACAGAGGTCATACTAGTGAAAGTATTTTGCAAGATTAGATGACATTAAATTATTAAACTGAATCTTATGGGGAGGAACAAATGTAACACTAAAAGTTAAATATTAAGTTGACAGTCCTGATAACTGGGGATATTAAAGACTGGTGAGGGAACTTCTATACAGTGACATGTTCCAGCTGCTGCAACATTTATTAAGTACTCATTTTTTTTGTTTCTCTCGTAGAAGAACCCATCCCCAGATGACTTTACTACCTGTTCTTCCCCATCCAGACTTCAAACCTAACTGACTTCTAAAAGGCGACTAATGTCCCTCAGGCGGTGCCCCCTCACGTCACCCTCTCTCAGCTCAGAAGAAATCAAAATGAGTTACGCCTCGCTTCTTACTACAATGGAGTCAAAAATAAATAGACTATCAATATAAGTAATTAATTAAGTCAGTAAAATCAGGGAGACCGGTTTTGGGTGAGTTCAAAAAATGGGGAGACTGTTACCTGAGGAATTAAATTTCCCTCAGTGCTCTTCCCCTACCCTATCAAAGATTTGAAAGGGACACATTAGAAAATGGGGGAATGATAAACCCAACCTGATCTTTTATTAAAATTGGGAGCCATCTTGCCACAAAGCCGTGAAAAGATAATTTTGGCTTAACTATAAATTACAGCAAGATCTGAACCTGCTTGTAATGCCTGCCCGTGTCTTGAACTCACCCATGCCTGGCTCTCTGACCAGATAACAGCCCTCTCTGAAACTTTGTTGACACCTCATAAATATTGGCCTTCCTTGGCCAGACCACACTCTCTGAGGCTCTAATGGTCCTCATAAATTCTGATGTTGGGGCCAGTAAACAAAAATGTAAACTACCATTAGTGTGATGCTTGTCAGAATTCTGTTATTTTTAACCCCACTTTTGTGTAACTTTCTGGGCTATAAAGCTGGGCTGCTCTCCTGTTCCCGACGTTTTGGGAGGGAGAGGCAGCCAGGGTGGTGGAAATAATAAACTTGCTTTAATCTGATTTTAATTGGAGTCAGTGGTCTTTTCTTGCGACCTGGTCTAAAAGGTAAACACTACACAAACCTGGAGCTCTGCCGGACTAAAGACTTCTTGAGAAACTGCCTTTGACGATGCGCACTCGACATATATGTTGTTGTCAGAAGCTTTAGCTTCCATTCAAATGAGACCATCAAACCTGGGTCTACATCTATGAGACCTGGAGGACATTGTTTCAATTTTTTCAAAGAACATGAGGCAGCAGTGCTGACTTCTCTCTGTAGGTAAACTGTGGCCACTGAAAGCTAAGTGTCTCCGCATGTGGACTGTGAAGCCATTTGGTCATCCTCCACTTTTCATGGTGTTTCTTTCTACTGCACTGGGAGTTTGGTATTTGCTTCATGAAATACAATGAGTTCAACTGGTACACAGTGCTGGAGGGAGTCCTGTCACGTGTGGTGGGTCAGGGTCTGCAGGAGAATGCACCAACCAGGCTTCTATCCCACATAGCTTGACCCTTTGACCATAGCAACCTGATACTGAACATTGCCCTGAAACGTCTCCATATAACAAAATGCCTTTTATGGAGAGGTTTCAGACATATAAGTGATTCCTGTCTGTAACATGTCAGCCACAAGTCATTTGGAAGTCAATGGCAGAATCACATGCCCCGACCACAGATGTTTTATCACACACCTGCACACAACAGCTTTTGGCCCACTACTCAGCAGGCCCCAACATACTGGCATCTCTGTTCTACACCATTTTCATAAAACCCAGTCAATAAAGGCACTGTCTGGTACACTCAGGATCAGCAACTGTACATCCAAAGGTTCTCCAGTGGCAGGTGGCCATGGGAAGTTCAAAAATTTCATGGTATTTATCTAGCCATTTTCAAAGATGAAGTTGGAGAAACTGTGGGTTTCAATTCATTAAGGAACCATTAAATTTAGAGGAAGCACATTTCAATGAATAATCTAGAGAACTCTCACAGGCAAGGGTTCACAAAGACTGGCCAAAAGGTCACATGAAGCCAGCCCCATTGAGGTCTACAATGTAAGGTCCATGTGTGTTTTGACTCTCAACTATGGCTTCCATGTCTTTAAGAATAAAATCATGTGATATCCTGGCTGAGATTCCCAGTGCTCTGTGGAAAGCCACTCTGGGCTTAGATCTCAGTGTCCAAGGGCGACTCTCATGTGTGGCCTCCTAAAATCCCAACACAATTCATGGCAATACTTCTCTGAAGTCAGTTCCATAACGCATTCTCTAAGAGGAATCACACCAGAGTTCAAGCCCAGGTGGACCCAGGCATCTCTTACAACCACCACACAAATGACCACAATTAAAACTAAAACACTCCCACATGCTCCTCATCTTCTTCCACATAGACACTCATCATAAACTCTGGCTGGAGGTTTCCATGAAGGGCACAGCCCAATACATTGTTCAAAATAATTTGCCTAAAGTCAGGGTGGCCTGGACACCCTTGCTGTGAACCAAGAGTGATTAAATAGGCCTGCCCTATATCTGATCTGCTTCTCCAATTTGAGGCCTAATGACTGTCTGGTATAGATTCTTTATGTGAATTGGTATCATAGAAAACCCAAGCCCCTATCGGCTAGCCTCTTCACTGATTTGAAGAACTGATTTGACCCAAATGATCCCTATTCTCACTTGATTTAGCTCAGGAAGCTTACAGAAGAAAGCGAGAGACTTCATTCACAATGACTGCTCTTTTGGCCATTTTGGTCTTGGATGCACACTTGGAAACTTTCTTTAGATCCATCAGGTGCTGAGAATCTAAGCCACTGCCACCACACTGGGACAAGTGGCTGTTTCAGACACATCCCTGACCAAAGCAATTAAGCAAAGAGCCACAGGTGATGCCCATTCATTTCCATTTGAAAACTGTTTTCTTCAGGCTTCACAAAGGGGTGACCTGAGGCAAAGACCTTCCTGACATTCAGGGTAATAGAAACATAAGTAAGCAAATGGCCCAAAGCAGTGTTTCTCCACTGAGACTTTACTGGTCACACTGATATGTGAGTTTTCTGAGATGCTCCCATTCCCTTCAGCTATCCAGTACATGGCCATGTAACAGAGCTTGGACGTGGTACATATCTTGGAAACAAAACCATGAGGATACTCTGGAGAGTGGCCAGTATTCAGGAAGAAAAGAGGAACTTAGGAAGATAGTAGCTGTTCACCTTCCATTAGGCAAGCCGCACTCCATTCTTAAATTGGGTGGGAAGAATGCTGGGAAGATTTATACTAGACAGGACACAACCATTGATGCATTTGCATTTGAAATGTCTACAACCACGGATACAGTGGGATACACAGACATAGAAACACTCGTGTTGTCAAACGACTTTCTAGAAACTTTCCAGTCCAAACCTACAAACCGCCATTCCTACCTATTCTCAGACCATGAGACAAAACCACAAACTCACACCTACACCCACAACGGCACCTCCTTCCCCCAAGTATGACTGTGACTATCCTGAGTGTCCTCTGACTGGTGGGCCATACTATGTTCCCACGAAATGGCCTGTCCTATCTCAGATCTGGTCTTCTTTGCAAACTTTTTGAAGTTGTCAGGAGCCATGGTTGAGCCACTACCTGCTTTCTCAGAAAAAGCCGCTCTTCAGAGCTCTCCTGAAATTTGGCCATCATCACATAAGTAGGTACCAAGAAACACTGACTCTGTCTTTGGTAAATTCAAACAATTGAGACCCCTGGGACTGAAACTAAGACTTGCTCTGGGTGCATGGCTTCCTGGATCCCAAGTTCAGAGAGTTCCATCACCAAGGAAGTGTGGTAGGTAACTTCCTTCAGGAACTGAATGAGGTCACTGCGATGGAAAACCACTTTGTCCTAACAGTTGCTTCCAATGGTCCCATGAAATGGAGGCTGCCCCTACTTCCTATGACACTTTCACAAGTTAGAATGGTATATCAACCATAGGCATCCGGGAACAGCTCTGTACACAGGCCTGGTTTGGTCCATTTAATCTACATTAAGAAGAGAGAGGCTGATTCAGACACATTCCTTCATTCTGACCAGGTTGTTTGACATGGAAGTTGACATGGATTTGACTTTTGCTCTCTCAGGTCCTTCATAGGTAAAAAGGTCGGTCAAAAGTCGGAGGAAAAGACCACCAAGAGACTGTCTCATGCCACAGCAAAGGGTTTATTGGGCGTCCAGCATGCTGCAGCTCAGAGCTAACTTGAGAGGAGCAAAGAACAAAGAGCCCCAAGAACAACTTGAGCAGAGTTTATTTACATTCTTTAGAGAGGGCATGGACTTTGCATACATCATAGCCTCCTTCAGCAAATCAACATACCACGGGAAAATCAAATAACAACCCAAAAACATGATTAGCACATTCATTGGCAGGAAGAGGTCGGACAGGGGGTGATTGGTTAGCCCTGAGAAGGGGTATACGTTTAAACTGATTGGTTGAAGCCCTGAGATGTATACGTGATGAGCTGCACGGTTTCTGGGAAGGGGTTGTTTAGTAACTAGGTGGTCAGGGAAGATTTCAACACACATCTAATTGGCAGTTCCGGGAATTGTCTTAACTGCCACAGGAATTTCAGGTTCTGAGTGCAGCTTGGAAACTTTACAAAACCTGGTTCTTTATGTTTCAATTTTAATTTCTTTTATTCTTTCATTTCCCACTCCTTTTTCTTACTACATTTAATGTTAAAAGTAATGAATCATAATTATTGTGGGGTCTCACACTCTATTTCTGCCAGTGGAGCGTATTTCTGTCTGATTACCATGAGTTTTTCCTGCCCAATTTGAGCCTGGAGAAAGGAAACTATGCGGTTAAGCAAACAAGGTCCCAAAGTTAGCAACACCATAAGGATGATCAGGGGTCAAGCTAAGGCTGATAGGAGTGTAGTTAACCAGGGGGACTGGGTAAACCATGACTCAAACCACCCTTGTTGAATCTCCCTTTCTCTCTGGCGCTCTTCAAGGCATTTTCTCAATTTACTCATGGATTCTTTTACAACTCCAGTATGGTCAGCATAAAAACAACATTCTTCTCTCAGTGCAGCACAGAGGCCCCGCTCCCTCATGAAGAGGAGGTCTAATCCTCGCCTGTTCTGTAAAACAACTTCAGAGAGAGAGTTTAAGGATTCCAACTGCACTGTGATGGAGGGTCTCTAATGTCTTCCAGTCTTGATCTATTGCTGTTTCTAATCAGCCATTTGTTGTGACCCATGGATGATAGCAGCTGTTCCCCGTACCCACTCCTGCAGTAGCTCCTATCCTCAATAGGATGGCTAGAGTAAGGGACACTGGATGCCAGCAAAATCAGGTTGTTTGTCCCCCTAGTAGACCTTAAAATGATTCTGCATCATAATAAAGCACCATGGGGAGTATCTGCACCATTACACAATAATTTACAAAGCTGTCAAATACATGGGTTGAAATGCAAGGAGTTCTGACTGTGTGGAGTTCAGTACAATTAAGGTTCCTTTAATTAGTTCCCAGGGGCAGGAGTCAGCTGTACTCTGGACTGGTGAAGTAGGCAAAGATGGAAACTGGGAAGTATGAGATGGTAGAGGGGTTCTGGTAGATCTAGGCATGGGAGGTTTTGGAGGCTTTATTCCTGGCTTGAGGGGATTGGGCCCTATTGCTGTGGGATTTTCTTCCTTTTTAAGCAGGATGGTGAACCAGTGACCAAAGTCATAATGAGGGCCATAAATATAGAATCGCATTTCCCACGTATTTCCCATAGACCATGTTGTTCTGAGGTAGCCCCTTTCTTTGGAAGTGAAAGTTATATTGAGGGGGTAACATAGACTATTCTTTCCACAGCGAGTTTTTGACACAACTTGGCTAGCGGCACATTTCTTGGGATCAATCCAGGTGTCATTTTTTCCTACCTGAATGATACTGTCTGGGGAGTTTGGGTTCAACCATGTAGCTCCCGTTTGTTCACATCCCCAAGATCTAAAATAAATGTCACTGGGTCCTCCACAGGTTTGGGCCTGTTGCGACTTCGGAATCAGCTGGGCACACATAAAAATTAAGACTGGCTAGTTTACACCTGAGCTGGGGAAGATGATATCCATAATTCATGGGGTAAGGTGGTCTATGTTGCCCTGGTTTGGGTTTGAGTGGGATCTGTGTGGAGTCCTCTATGTCAGGGAGATCCCAGTCAGAGAGGCCTATGGCAAGCTGACAAATGTCCAGGTAGAGAGATGGCCACCAAGTCCATAAGAGGCTGTATGTGAAATAGACCACACTACTTGCCCAGTAGGATTTATAGCTGCCATTGTTGCTGAACAGGCTGATGGGGATTAGGACTGCTGGTGGTCAGGGGAAGAATCCATAGCCCTACCCACACGACGGACACGCAACTTGAGAGGGTTACCAGTCTGTTCCAGTTTCCAGCCGGAGGCTGGACAGGGCGCAGGCTTGAGATGGGTGGCATGGGTCCAGGAAGTGATTCCATCCACTTTCACCACTGTAGGTGTTATAAGCAGCACCTGGTATGGTCCTTTCCAGCAGCGATCCAGGGATGATACCTGATGCCGTCTCACGTAGACGAAGACTCCCACTTGATATCGATGTGGGGTTCCCTCGTCTCCAGGCTGATAAGCAGTGGCCAACTGTTTCCACAGGATCGCTGGGTGCTGTGTTTGTCATAGGGTTTAAGTCTGTCAAGCAAGGGGGTGTGAAAGGAATAATTAAGTCTCAGAGTTGGGGTTAGGTCCCTTACTGGAGGAGGGGCACCATAGAGAATTTCATAAGTGGTGAGTTTACACAAAGAGGCAGCGGGTGTACTTCTTGCACGAAACAGTGCTTAAGGTAGGAGCATAGTCCAATTTTTTATGCCGGTCTCCAAGCTTAATTTCTTTAAAGTCTCTTTGATGGTTCTAATCATCCTTTCTTCCTGTCCTGAGCTCTGGGTCTATAAGCACAATGTTACTTCCAATTAATTTCAGGGTCCTGGTGAATCCCTGACTACCTGGCCCATGAATGCCGGTCCGTTATCGGACCGTATTACTTTAGGCAGGCTGAACCTTGGAAAATGTCTTCTAGGAATTTTTTGACCACCATCTGAGCTGTTTCTTTCTTCATGGGGAAGGCTTCGACCCATCCTGAAAAAGTATTTGAAAAAGACTAGGAGATATTTAAGTCCATACCTTGCTGCTTAATTTCAGTAAAGTCCACTTCCCAGAATTGTCCTGGTCTGGTTCCTCACAAGTGCTTCCCTGCAGGAAGCTTGGATGGGTAAGTATTAACTAATTGGCAGACGTGACAAACTCTAGTCACCTTCTCAGCTATTTCTTTCCTCTGTGAGTCAGTCAATACTAAGTCCTTTTTTCGGTCCTTTAAGAGTGCCTACAACTTCTTTGTGTCTAAGTGGTGAGCTAGTGTAAGTCTTTGACATAAAGGTGGGCTTTTTGAAATTGAAACTTGGCTCTGTAGGGTCCCAGAGTTCTGTATCTGTCTCCTCAGATGATAAGTTGCCTGAATGTTCCAGTGTGGCCAAGTCTCCTGAATGTTGATCCCCCTTGTGTGGAAAAAGTTAACAGAGTCACTCCGTTTAGGGCTGCCAATTAAGCTTTCCTCATCTGCCCTTCTTTTCCCTTCTGGTGCCCTGGACAGTGCACTATAGCTAGTTCCTTAGTGCCCTGCCGTGCTGAGAGAAGGTGGAGGTTAATAGCCCCTTTGCTGGTAAATAGCCTGTGCACATTAGCATTGCCAAATGCATAACGGGCTATCAGTGTATTGGTGGCCCTTTTGCCTGTTGCTAGTTCCAATGATTTCGTAAGGGCAATCAGATCTGCCTTTTGGACTGATGTCTCTTCTGGGAGACCAGAGGATCAGATGACATTAGTTTTGCTAACTACTGCTGCTCCAGCACCATCTTGGAGGAAGCTGCTCTTTCGTAAACCTACGTCACGGTGGCTGGGTCTCGTCCTATACTGGTTTCCTCTGCAAGTATGTGTTGACCACTCATGAGCGACAGTTCCTGATGATTCTTCTGGCAGCCAGGTGGAGTGGAGCAGTCGTCCTATACTGGTTTCCTCTGCCAGTATGTGTTGACACTCATGAGCGACAGGTCCTGATGATTCTTCTGGCAGCCAGGTGGAGTGGAGCAGAAGGTCGAAGAGTTATTCTGTCTTTGCTAATCCAGAGGCTCTGGTAGTGGTTTATTCTGGAGTTTGATAGCCACCTCTCTGGAGGTTGACAGATGATGCTCTCCAGGGCATGGGGGGCTATAATGGATAGCTTCTGTCCCAACGTTCATTAATGAGCATCTTTTATTAGAAGTGCTGCCGCTGCTATAGCTCTTAAGCAACGGGACCACCCAGTAGCCACTGGGTCCAGTTTTTTTGATAAGAATGCTACCGGCCTTTTCCAAAGTCCCAAAGTCTAAGTGAACACTCCCCATGCTATTCCTTTTTTTTTTCTCGATGTAGAGAGTGAAGGGTTTATCTATATCTGGGAGTGCTAAGGCTGGAGCAGATAGCAGCACTTTTTTTGACATTATCAACAGCTTGTTGGTGCTCAGGGATCCATTGGAATTGGGCATTCCACTTTATCAGCGGGTATAAAGGGGCAGCCAGAGAGGTGAACCCAGGAATCCATCACCTGCAAAAGGCAGCAGTCCCAAGAAACTCTCTGAGTTGTCTCTTATTAGGTGCGGGTGGTATCTGCACAATGGTTTGTTTTCTGTTCTCAGTGAGCCATCATTTGCCACCCCTAAGAGAATAACCCAGGAAGATTACTTCTTGCTGACAAATTTGGGCCTTTTGGCAGAAGCCCTATATCCAAGCCGAGCAAGCTTGGATAATAGTGCTTGGGTCCCAGACTTATAGTTCTCCTTGGTGTCCGCTGCCAGTAGCAGATCATCCACATATTGGAGTAGGGTGACTTCGGGGTGTGCAGTTCTAAAGTCATTTATGTCCCTGTGGAGGGCTTCATCAATGAGAGTGGGGGGGGGGTTGAACCCCTGTGGGAGTCTAGTCCAGGTTAGTTGGCCAGATGTTCCAGTTTCTGGGTCTATCCACTTGAAAGCAAACAGCAACTGACTGTACTTATGTAGGGGCAAGCAGAAGTAAGCATCTTTTAAGTCCAGCACAGTGTACCATTCCCGCTCCAGATTCAGAGTGCTAAGCAAATTATATGGATTGGGTACTGTGGGGTGAATGTCCTGCACTCTGTTGTTGATCTCTCTCAGGTCTTGAACAGGACTGTAGTCCCTAGTTCCTGGCTTTCTTACTGGTAGCAAGGGGGTATTCCAGGCTGATTGACAGGGCCTTAGGACCCCAAGGGCCAATTATTTCTGAATATGGGGACTTATCCCATCCTTAGCTTCTTTGCTTAGAGGATATTGTTTAACACTGATTGGAGAGGCAGAGGCTTTTAATTCTACTACTATTGGAGGTTGTTTTACGGCTAGACCTAACCCAGCAGTTTCTGCCCAGGCATTAGGATAATCTTTTATCCATTTCTGTTGTAGTTTGCCTCTTTGATCAGTCCTAGGGGGCACGAAGTGTTGATGTACATCTTCTACGGACATAGTCAATTCTCTGACTATGGGAGTTTATACTGAAGGCTTTAGAACATCCACTTGGGGACCATCAGGGTTAAAAGTTACTCTATCCACGAGTTTGGTAAGCAGATCCCTGTTCATCAATGGGGCCGGGCATTCTTGGATTACTAGGAAAGAGTGGTGGACTTTTCATTTTCCAACTTCCATAATCACCTTAGTTGTCCAAGCCCGATATGTAGTGCCATTAGCCCCTTGAACTAGAGACCATTTATTTGATATGGGGCCCAGTGAAGCCTTATGGGCTGAGTATACTGCTCCTGTATCCACTTCAAAGTTCACTGGAGTCCCCTCCACTTCAAAAGTTACCCTGAGCTTGGGGAGGGGATCCGAGCCCTGACATTCCAAGTCCTCTTCTAGAGTCAGCATGGCGGGCTGCCGTGGCTTCTTCTTTTTAGGGCACTCTTTGACTCAGTGTCCTTTTTCTCTACAGTAGGTACATTGATCTGAGGCCAGGGACAGCCTTTGGCGTGGGCCCAAGTATCCCTTTCTGACTCCCTGCTTTTTAATTTCTGGCGTATTTGCTGCTGTGAAGAAAACCTTAGCCAATGCTTTTGTCTGCCTTTTGCTCCTTTCGTCCTCCTTTTGTTCCCTTTCCTTTTCTCTCCTCTGTTCCCTCTCCTCCCCAGTTTCTGTCTTATTATATACTTATATACTTATAATATATACTTATAATATATATCTTATAATATACTTTCTCAGCTTCTCTGTCTAAATCTCTTAAGGTCGTATTTTGTAACCCATCTAGACATTGTAACTTTCTCTTAATATCTTGGGCAGCCTGCTCAATAAAGGCCACTGTAACAAATGCTTTTGGTCATCTGCCTGAGGATCAAAAGGAGTATATTTTCTATATGCTTCCTTAATTCTCTCCAGAAACATAGAGGGAGACTCATTAGGCCCTTGGATAATCTCTCTTACATTGGCCAAATTGGTCGGCTCTCCGGTGGCCACTCGGAGACCCGCTATTAGAGCCTGGCGATAAGTGGACAGATGCTTCCTACCTTCAAAGGTGTTGGTGTCCCAGTTGGGTCGGTTCATGGGCCCATAGAAATGGAGAGAGAGCATCACAGGGGCTTCTGAGTTTTCTATTATCCTTCACCGGTGGGTTCCTTTAGGTTGCCCAGCTTCCTTCAGGAGAGGAGGGGTTGCTGCTGCTGTGGGGAAGTCTCCTGGAGGGCTCGGGTCTGGCCCAATTGCCTCTAGCAGTGGAGAGGCTGAGTCAGCGGTGGGAGGATCATCAGGAACTGTGTTGGGGGTTGGGGAGGGAGAGTAGACGATAAGGAGGGGGTGGAGTGTCCAGTCTTGTGACTCAGGGAGAATGGAAGGAAGAGGGAGAGGAGCGGAAAGTTTGAATGATAGGAATGTGGGGGAAGGGGTATATGGCTGTTGATCTGGTTGGCCAAGTGGCCCCGGCTGAATTACAATATGTCTGAATTTTCAGATTAGAGGAAAGTGGAAGGATTCTTCTGGGGCCATCCGAATTCGAGGATGGGCCATTCTGAAGCACAGAGAGTCTGCCAGGTACAGTGTTTTACTGAAAAAGAAAGATTATGGGCCCTTGAGCGGACATCAGTCCAATGATCAAGGCTCAGGGACAGAGAAGAGAAAGTGCTTTGTCCCATAATGGGAGTTACTCAAACAGGGACAGTGAAGACACAAACACAACACAGACAAAGACAAACAGTAAACGTTTAACATGAGTCCAAGACAAAGATTAGAACTGAGTAACTGGCAATGGGTTAGACAATAAAGACAGACAGTAAACTCAACATGAGTTCAGAACAATGACCAAAACTGAGTTACCGGCAAAACCTGATGGGCTGGCAAATCGAATCCTGAAGCAAAACATAACCGAGTTGAGGAAACTACTATTCCTTGAAATCCCTAGTCCTCCGGAGTGTCCCTCAGGGATGTGACCTTGGCTCTGTGACGTCTGTCACACCATAGGAGAGAGCTAATGCTCTTCACCAACAGCCACTTTGCCACGCCCTAGCCTGAAACCCGAAACCAGAAAGAAGCGCCTTACTTACCCCGAGAGGAGTCCCTTGAGGTCTTCTGTCCACCGCTGCCGGATATCTCACCTGGGGCCTCCAGATTAAAAGGTGCTGCGAACGTCAAAGGAAAACACAACAAAGAGGCTTTGTCATGCATCAGCAAAGGGTTTATTGGGGGTCCAGAATGCTAGGGCTCAGAGCTCCATTCAGAGGAGCAAAGAACAAAGAGCCCCGAGAACAACTTGAGCAGAGTTTATATACATTCTTTAGAGAGCTCAGGGACTTTACATACATCATAGCCTCTTTTAGGAAATCATCATGTACCACGGGAAAATCAAGTAAAAACTCTAAAACATGATTAGCACATTCATTGGCGGGAAAAGTTGAGGCAGGGTGTGATTGGTCAGCCCTGAGAAGGGGTATACATTTAAACTGATTGGTTGAAGCCCTGAGATGCATACGTGGTGAGATGCACGGCTTCTGGGAAGGGGTTGTTAAGTAACTAGGTGGTCAGGGAAGATTTCAACACACATCTAATGGGCAGTTCCAGGAATTGTCTTAACTGCCACAGGAATTTCAGGTTCTGAGTGCAGCTTGGAAACTTTACAAAACCTGGTTCTTTACATTTCAATTTCAATTTCTTTTATTCTTTCAGAACCTTACAGTGTAAGGTGAGAGACTTCATTCACAATGACTGCTCTTTTGGCTATATTGGTTTTGGATGCACACATGGAATCATTTTTTTGATCCGTCTGTTGCTGATAATCTAAGCCACAGCCTCACACAGGGCCAAGAGCCTGATTAAGACACATCTCTTTCCAAAGCAATTACTTCTCTGAGGTCAGTTTCAGAACTCAGTCTCTGAGGAGAATCACACCAGTGTTCAAGACCAGGTGGACCCAGTCATCTCTTCCAACCGCCACACAAATGACCACAATTAAAACCAAAACACTCTCACATGGCACTCATCTTCTTACATATATACACTCATTATACCCTTTGGCTAGAGGTTTCCATGAATGGCGCAGCCCAAGAGAGTGTCCAAAATAAGCTCCCTTGCCCCTCATTTGCCTAACCTCAGGGTGGCCTGAACACCCTTCCTGTGAACCAGGATTGATCACATAGTTCTTTCTTTAATACTGCACTGCTTCTCCAATTTGAGGCCTACTGACGGTCAGGAATAGATTCCTTATGTGATTTGGAGTAATTAGGAAACCACAGCAACTTTGCAGCGCTTGAAAGAACTCATTTGACCCCAAATATCCCTATTCTCACTTGGTGGAGGTCAGGAAACTTACAGAGGAAGGCGAGAGACTTCATCCACAATGACTGATCTTTTTGCCATTTTGGTTTTGGATGCACACATTGGATCTTTCTTTAGATCCATCAGGCGCTGATTATCTAAGCCACAGCCTCTCACAGAGCCACAAGACTGATTCAGACACATACTTTTCCAAAGCAGTTAAGCAAAGAGCCAGAGGTGATGCCCATTCACTTCCATTTGAAAACTGTTTTCTTCAAAATTCACAAAGGGGTGGCCTGAGGCAAAGACCTTCCTGACTTCAGGGTAACAGAACAATAAGTCAGCAAATCCCAATGCAGGGTTTCTCCACTGAGACTTTCTTGGTCACACTGATATCTGAGTTTTCTAAGATGCTTGCAAATCCCTTCAGCTATCCAGTACATGGCCATGTCACAGAGCTTGGAGGTGGTACATATCTTGGACAAAGAACCATGAGCCTATTCTGGAGAGTGGCCAGAATTCAGGAAGAAAACAGTAACTTAGGAAGATAGTAGGTGTTGCCCATCAAAAAACAACCAGCAGTCCTTTCCTAAAATGGGCAGGATGAATGCTGGGAAGCTTTCCACTAGACAGGATACATCCATTGATCCATTCTGTTTTCTAATGTGTACAACCAAGGACACAGTGGGATACACAGACACAGACACACTCGCCTTGTCAAAGGACTTTCTAGAAACAGTCCACTCTAAACCAAACAAACCGCCTTTCCTACCTATTCTCAGAACATGAGACAAAACCACAAACTCACACCCACACTCAAAAAGTCACCTCCTTCCCCCAAGTAAGTCTGTGACTATCCAGAGTGTCCTCTGACTGGTGGGCCATACTATGTTCACCCAAAATGGCCTGTCCTGTCTCAGGTCTGGTCTCCCTGTCCATCTCTGTGAAGTTGTATGGAGCCTGTGCTGACCACTACCTGCTTTCTCATTAAAGGCCCATCTTCAGAGCTCTATTTGCATTTTGTCATCCTCAAATCATTAGGTACCAAGAGAGACAGACTCTCTCCTTGGTAAATCCAAACAAGTAAGTCCACTGGGAATGGGACTGGGACTGGCTCTGAGTGCCTGGCTTCCTGGATCCCAAGTTCATACATCACCAAAGAAGTGAGGTAGGTCAATTCCAACAGGAAGGGAATGAGGTCACTGCCTTGGCAACCACTTTGTCCTAACACTTGTTTCCAAGGGTCCCTGAGATGGAGGCTGCCCCTACTTCCTGTGACACTTTCAGAAGTTAGAACGGTATATCAACCATAGACACCCAGGAGAAGCTCTCCACACAGGGTTGGTTTGGTTCATCTTCTTTATATCAGTAGGAGAGAGGCTGATTCAGACACCTCACTTCATCCTGAACAGGTGGTTTGCCATGGAAGATGACTTTTGCTCTCTCAGGTTCTTCATAGCTGCTACATCTTCTCTAGGGATCATTTCTGCATCAAACTTTGAGGTTGTCAACAGGTGGAAGATCCCCTACATTCGTGTATTGTAAGACCAACTCTGTCCCTGCTCTTTTGTGAAGTTAGATTGAGGGAACACTGTATGGTTAGGGTTAATAACATATTCTATTTGGGTCAGGAAACATTCTGCGGGATGAATAATGGTATTGGGAACCTGCGATATTCACAAGAATATATAGGTGAAATATAAGTATGAAACCTGAAATCTAGGTACGATTTGAAGCCCAGAAGGGCATTGGGCCCTTTAGTGAGATACTGAGCTTCGAATTATGTTCTGCACAGACATCTCAGATAAATCTATGTGAAATGGCAGAGGACCTTGTACCTTGGATGATTAAATGTCCTAGAGAACATCCAGTCAAAAAGGAATAGTCGGCAGGATTAGCAAGGTAGTCAGTAGGTTCAGAAAAAAGAGTGAATATAGGATTTGGACAAAAGTTTCATTAGCAATAGGGTTTTGGGTAGAGAGTGAACGTAAATATGAGCACATATGAAGAGTCAGTGACAATGATGAACTGGGGAAAATATGTAGGAAAGCAGATATCAATAGAGACATTAGGAAATCAGGCAAAGTATAATGTAATAGGATTAGACAATTTCAACATGGTTGAGGTTGAATATATAATCTTAGGAAGAAAGACATATGTTGCATCCAATAGGATTGACATTTGAGAGCATTAGGCAACCTGGACATGGTTGTTTTTAGTAATCCATGCTCACTTTCCATTTTGCTTAGGTGAAAGGTTAATTAAATAGGCACTTGTCACTTCCTGTTTTTCTGTATGCTTAACAAACCACTGTTGACATTTTGAGAACTGTTTGCTGATTTTGTTCCCAGAATGTGCTGTCTCCAACTGCCAAACTGCAGAATATACTCCCTCACCCGGGTGCACGCAAACCGCACACTCGCCCTTACCCATCAATAAATTTCCCTTTCTTCCCTCTCCAAGAAAAGTATATAAGCTCTGTTAAAGCTGTTCTCAGGGCTCTCTGCTCTATTCAAGTGAGCTCTGAGCCCCAGCATGCTGGACCCCCAATAACCTCTTTGCTGTGGCCGAGTGTAAATGGTATACTGTTCTGTACTTAAAAGATGCTTTCTTTTGCTTGCCTCTGCATAAAGATAGTCAGTTGCTGTTTGCTTTCGAGTAGGTAGACCCAGAAACCGGAACGTCTTGTCAACTAACTTGGACTAGACTCCCACAGGGGTTCAAAAACTCCCCCACTCTCTTTGATGAAGCCCTTCACAGACATCTCAACAACTTCAGAACTACGCACCCCGAAGTCATTCTGCTTCAATATGTGGATGTCCAGCTACTGGCAGCCAACACCAAAGAAAACTGTGAGTCTGAGACCCAAGCACTATTAACTGAGCTTGCTCAACTCGGGTAGAGAGCTTCGGACAAAAAGGCCCAAATTTGCCAGCAAGAAGTAATCTTCCTGGGGTATTCCCTTAGGCACGGTAAATGATGGCTCACTGAGTCCGGGAAACAAACCGTTGTGCAGATACCACCCCCATTTAACAGGAGACAACATAGAGAGTTTCTTGGGACTGCTGGCTTTAGCAGGTTATGGACCTGGGTTTGTGTTCTTAGCTGCTCCTTTATACCCGCTGATAAATGAGAATGCCCAATTTCAATGGACCCTTGAGCACCAGCAAGCTTTTGATAACATCTAAGAACACTGACACTGAACTCCTCAACTTCACTGAGCCCAGCCTGCAATTTCAGAAAGCCCTACACTACGTTAAAAATGTACATCAACTCAATCAACTTGGTTCAAAAAAACTGCAGGCATTACTGTAGGATCAAGAACAGAGTTTTAGACTAACTCACTCACAGTGAAAGGAAATAATTGAATGGGTAACAAAAGCCTGTCAGTTCTGTCAATTGGTTAATGCTTACCCTTCCAAGCTTCCTGCAGGAAAGCACCTATGAGGAACCAGACCAGGACAATTCTGGGAAGTGGACGTTATTGAAATTAAGCCAGCCAGGTATGGACTTAAATATCTCCTAGTCTTTGTAGATACATTTTCAGGATGGATTGAAGCCTTTCCCACCAAAAAAAAATAAAAGAAAACCGGCACAAATTGTGGTCAAGAAGATCCTGAAAGATATTTATCAAAGACACGGCCTGCCTAATGTAACATGGTCTGATAATTTAACAGCCTTCATGGGCCAGGTAAATCAGGGGTTAGCCACGACCCAGGGAATTAATTGGAAGTTACATTGTGCTTATAGACCCCAGAGCTCAGGACACGTAAAAAAAATAAATAGACCCATTAAAGAGACCTTAACAAAATTAAGCTTAGAGACCGGCATAAAAGATTAGACTATGCTCCTGCCTTATGCACTGTTTCATGCAAGAAATACTCCCTTTGTTTCTTTGTGTAACCTCACCCCCTATGAAATTCTCTATGGGGCCCCTCCTCCACTAAGAGACCTAACCCCGACTCTAAGACCTAAGGATCCCTTCCACACACCCTTGCTTGACAGACTTAAATCTCTTGTAAGAACTCAGCTATACCTGTGGAAACAGCTGGCTACTGCCTTCCAACCTGGGGACAGGGGGAATCCACATTGATATCAAGAAAGAGACTTCCTCTACATAAGATGACATCAGGTGTCATCCCTGGAACCCTGCTGGAAAGGACCATTCCAGGTGCTACTTATAGCACCTACAGCAGTAAAAGTAGAAGGAATCACTTCCTGGATCCATGCGTCTCATCTCAAGCCTGTGCCATGTCCAGACTCTGGCTGGAAACTGGAAAAGACTGTTAACCCTTTCAAATTGCATATTCACCACGTGGGTAAGGCTATAGACTCTCTCCTTGGCCACGCATAGTCCTAACGCTCATCAGCCCCTACAGCAGCGATGGCTGATCACAAATCCTACTAGATAAGAAGTATGGTCTATCTTGCATACAGCCCCCTTAGGGACCTAGTGGCCATCTCTCCACCCAGACATTTGTCAGCTGGCTATAGGTCTTTCCTATCAGGATATCCCTGATGAAGAGGATCCCATTAAAATTCCATTAAATCCTTTCTGTACCATAGATAATGGAAACAAACATTATGGTTGTAGGGACAGGCAAGTCAGATGCAAGTTGGCTAGGCTATATTAGTATGTTTGCCCGGCAGACTATCAAAGCCACAAACCGCCATGGCTATGTGGGGGAAAAGCCGACTTCTTCTGTAAGTCATGGGAATTTGAGCATACAGGGGCTGCCTGGTGGAACCCAAAATCCTCATCAAATTCAGTACACAGCATTGGCCATATTACCACTTAGACAACACAAAATGATGGCCCCCAGAGGAGTCTCTAGATCCTCAAATTCTGTGTGACCTTTTTAACTTCTGCAAGTGCTCAAAAGGGTGAAAGGAAATTCCCCTATGTGAAGGCCTTTTTCCTCTTTCGCTCACATCCTGAACTATGCTTCTCCAATAGTTTCTCAAACTCAGCCTTCTGCTCCAGACTCTCTGCTGTCAGTCCCACCTCAGCAAACCTGATTTCTCTTCTCCAATTACTAGATCAAAAACCGAAACCTCCGCCGGTTCTCAGAGCATTGCCCCCTTGCTGAGGTAGAAGGTACTGAGGTACCCATCCACCCACTCACTTCTCTCTTTTCCTGTCAGTGTCCACACCGGGTCCCAGCAGGTCCTCTTACCACCTAACCCAAAGCTCAAACCAGCTTAGGAGAGCCCTCAGACCCCCTATCGAAGATGTAATGAAAATGGCCTTTAAAGTTGCTTTGTCATCACTGAAAACAGGTTACTACGAATTTAAAGTCCCTCACAGGCTTTTTGGGATACTCACTCCCGTCTTCCTTTCTGCTCTACCGTTTCTACTGCTCAATTTATGTTGCTAGGAAAATCCCAAAATCCTTTCCCATTATTCTTTTACATCTCTCCTTCATTATTCTCAGATACATGGAGCTGCTCTCACCCCCCGCCTTCCCCGTCTTCCCCCTCTGTACCAGGCCCAAAGAAAAATCTTCACTGAACTTCTCCAGTGGTCTTCACCATGGCTGACTTTAGGACTTTCAGCAAAAGAGTCTCTATAAATGAGTTCAGTGTAGATTAACTTCCTCTTGTTCTGTTGCCCTGTTCTACTTGGCTACTGGCTGGAAAAATCAGCACTTCTAAGCTAGACACCCCCTTAATAGTTTTTCACAGAATATGTGAACAAGGCCTCTGGCGTTGAGCTGGGGCTTCACAGAGATGGCTACATTTCTAAGATAAAAAATTACAAACTGGGCTCCATGGTAACAGTTGGCAGGGGGATAAAAGAAAAGGAAAAAAAAAAGCTCTCTGCCACCCAGGTGTCCTTGAAAATTTAACTTGCACACAATAGAGGAAAAACAGAAAAAAAAAAAAACTTCTTTTTTTGAATTTCTGCCAACTGTGAACTTCTGAGTCTCTTCTCTTTTATGTTGGGTACAAAATTCTGAAACTACCTAAACTTGGGGTTCAGGGAGTTAATTGATTACAACAGAAGCAATGCCCTCTGAATCTGGTTGCAACTAAATAGGACTGTTTCCCTGTCTTTGGTGCTATCTTAAGTGCCGTGCCTTGTCCGTCCCTACAACAGTATAATTCTATATACTTAAACATTGTTTATGTTTTCATGAAATGGTCAACAGATGTTATTAATTGTGTAATGGTGAAGATGTGTCCCAGATTGCTCTATAATGACCCAGGTTCATTTGAAGTTCAAACAGGGGGGCATACAACCTGGTTCCACTGGGAACATATATCCAGGGGTAGTCACAGGAACCACTGCCCTGCTCCGTGGTACACAACAAATGACCCAAATAGAAGCAGCAAGAGACCAAAACTTAAAGATAATAGAAACCTCCATCACAGCTTTGCAGGAATCTTTAACATCTCTCTCTGAAGTTGTTTTACACACCAGTTGAGGGTTGGACCTCCTCTTCATGAGAGAAGGGCGCCTTTGTGCTGCATTGATGTAAGAATGTTGTTTCGATGCCGACCATACTGAGGTTGTAAAAAAAACCTATGAGTAAAATAAAAGGATGCCTTGAAAAGCGTCAACGAGAGAGAGAGGCCCAAAAAGGGTGGTTTGAGTCTTGGTTCACACAGTCCCCCTGGTTATCTACGCTTTTATCAACCCTGGCCTGTCCAATAATAATCCTCATATTATTGCTAACTATAAAACCCTGTTTGCTCAACCATGTAATTTCTTTTCTCCAAGCTCAAATTGGACAAGTTAAACTTATGGTAATACCCCACTAGCAGACATACAATGTGACACACCCCAATAATCACTTTTATGATTAAAAGTAGCAAGAAGAAGAAGTGCGGAATGAAAGGTTAATAAAAAAGGTACTTGTAACTTCCTGTTTTTCTGTATGCTTAAGAAAACACTGTTGAAATCTTGAGAACTGTTTGTAATCTTGTTCCCAGATTGTTCTGTCCCCAACTGCCAAATTGCAGAATGTATTCCCTCACCCACTTTCACACTAACCGCCCACTCGCTCTGACCCATCAATAAATTTCCGTCACTGCCCTCTCCAAGGAAAGTATATAAGCTCTGCTTAAGCTGTTCTCAGGGCTCTCTGCTCTATTCATGTGAGCTCTGAGCCCCAGCTTTCTGGACTCCCAATTAACCCCTTGCTGTTGCATGAGACACTCTCTTGGTGATCTCTTACTCCAACGCTTGCAGGAACATTACTTGGATGTTTGAATGTAGAAGAGAAAATCCAGTCATAAAGGGATAGTCGGTAATATTAAGAAGATAGTCGGTAGGTTTAGGAAGAAGAGTGAGTATAGGATTTGGAAAACAATATCTTTAGCAATAGGGGTTCGGTTAGATAGTGAATGGAAATGTCAGCACATGTGAACAGTCACAATAATGAAGTGGGGAAAATATGTAGGAAAGCAGATATCAATAAAGACATTACAAAATCAGGCAAAGTATAAAGTGCGTGATACGATTAGACATTTTCAACAGAATTGAGTTAGAATATATAATCTTAAGAAGAAACAAAATGTAGTCACCAATAGGATTGACATTTGAGAGCATTAGGCAACTTTGACATGGATGTTTTTTGTAATCCATGCTCACTTTCCATTTACGCTTTGGTACAATCATACGTGTGACCTTTACATTTGTCTCCAGAATACTACTGTGATAAAATGTATATGTAGATGTGGTGACATGAGTGTTTCTTCCACCATTTCTGGGAGCAATATTTTGAAGACATATAAATGGGTATTGGGGGTACAAAGAGGTGTACACTGTGTCATTGAATATAGAGATAATGCATGAATAGACCATAAGTGAATAAATAATATAACTGGTTCCACATTAAATAACAGATTGAATGGATATCTGAAAATATATAAGAAATCTTATATTGATATACAATCATTCATTCCAACCAATGATACATCTAATATTAATATTAGGGTTACAGTTTATCATGAAGATATGTTAGTTTTGCTACAAAAGTAATTATGGAAATCAAAATTAATGTGTTTGGAAAGAGTCAGTCACAATGCTGGCAATAAGTAAACAAGGCCTCTGACCTTGAGCTGGGGCTTCACAGAGTTGGCTACATTTCTAAGAAAAAGAAGTTACCAACTGGGCTCCATGGTAACAGCTGGCAGAGAGAAAAAAAAGAGAAGAAAATATCTCTGCCTCATTCCCGGTGTCCTTAAAATGTTAACTTGCCCAGAACAGAGAAAAAAAAAACAGAAACAAAAACTGCTTTTTATGAACTTCTGCAGACTGTGAACTTCTGAGCCCCTCCCTTACATGTTGGGTACAAAATTCTGAAACAATTTAAACTTGGGGTGCAGGGGATTAAATGATTACAACAGAAGCAATGCCCTCTAAATCCGGTTGCAACCAAATAGGACTGTTTCCATGTCTTCGGTGCTATCTTAGTTGCCTTACCTTGCCTTGTCCATCCCTTTTCTCATGAAAAGACCAGTCAAGAAACATGGAGGAATGCATGTGCTCTGAAGCAGGAAGTGATTGATAGTGAAACAAATGCCTATAAATTTTCTAACTTGTGGATGAAATATATATCCTATGATGTGCATAAATTGAAGAAATAGTAATCTACCAGTGTTGAATAAAAATGAACGTCAAAATACACATCATGTCCGATTGGAATCTACTTGCATTGATGTTAAACTGGGTCAGGTACTGTAGAAATATTAGGATTTGTGTGCATCATTCACTGAAGTTACTTTTCAGTATAGGAAAGAAATATGTTTTTCAGGTGAATGAATATTTCTAAGAATAATCTTTGGAAAGTTGATTATAAATTTACATATATGAATATGAATGAATTTGGTGAGTGTAAAATAAGACACATATTTCATATTTTGAAAAATCTGGAGAGTATATATATATATATATATATATATATATATATATATGTGTGTGTGTGTGTGTGTGTGTGTGTGTGTATGTGTGTGACTAAAGTCACGGTGGCCTGGACACCCATTAATACTTTTCCACTTCTCCAATTTGAGGCCTTCTGACTTTGGCATTTAGATTCTTTATGTGAAATGGAGTCAAGAAAAAACCAAAGCACCTATGGACTAGCCTCTGCATGGTTTTGAAGAATTCATTTAACCCAAAGGATCCCTATTCCCACTTGGTGGAGGTCAGGAACCTTACAGAGAAAGGCGAGAGACTTCATCTACAATGACTGCAATTTTTGCCATTTTGATTTTGTATGCACACATGGGATCTTTCTTTACATCCATCAGGTGTTGGTAATCTAAGCCACAGCCTCACACAGGGCCAAGAGACTGATTAAGACACATCCCTTTCCAAAGCAGTTAAGCAAAGAGCCACAGGTGATGCCCACTCATTTCCATTTGAAAACTGGTTTCTTCAGGCTTCACAAATGGGTGGCGTGAGGCAAAGCCCTTCCTGACATTCAGGGCAAAAGAACAATAGGTAATCAAAAGACCCATAGCAGGGTTTCTCCACTGAGACTTTACTGGTCACACTGATATCTGAGTTTTCTGAGATGCTCGCCATTCCCTTCAGCTATCCAGTACATGGCCATATCACAGAGCTTGGAGGTGGTAAATATCTTGGACACAAAACCATGAGCCTATTCTTGAGTGTAGACAGAATTCAGGCAGAAAACAGGAAGTAAGGAAGTTTGTAGGTGTTGCCCTTCGATAATGCAAGCCACATTGCAGTCATAAATTGGGCAGGATTGATGCTGGGAAGCTTTCTACTAGACACTACCCATCCATTGATGCATTCTCTTTTCTAATGTCTACAACAACAGACACATTGGGATACACAGACATGGAAACACTTGCCTTGTCAAATCACTTACTAGAAACGGTTCACTCCAAACCAAACAAACCGCCTTTCTTACCTTTTCTCAGAACATGAGATAAAACCACAAACACACAACAAAAACCACAAAGGCATCGCCTTCCCCCAAGTAGGTCTGTGACTATTCGGAGTGTACACTCACTGGTGAGCCTTACTATGTACCTCCAAAATGGCCTGTCCTGTCTCAGATCTGGTCTCTTTGGCCAACTCTGTGAAATTGTCAGGAGCCCGTGGTAAGCCACTACTTGCTTTCTCTGGAAAGGCCAGTCTTCAAAGCTTTCCTGGCATTTGGCCATCTTCACATCAATAGATACCAAGAAAGACTGACTCTGTCCTTGGAATATCCAAACAAGTGAGCCCACTGGGACTGGGACTAGGACTGGCTCTGGGTGCCTGGATTCCTGGATCACAAGTTCAGAGAGTTCCATCACCAAAGAATAGAGATGAGGTCACTTCCTTCAGGAACTGAATGAGGCCACTGCCTTTGCAACCACTTTTTTCTAACAGTTGCTTCCAAGGGTCCCATGAGATAGATGCTGTCCCTATTTCCCGTGACACTTTCACCAGTTAGAATAGTATATCACCCATAGGCACCCGTGAACAGCTCTCCACACAGGCCTGGATTGGTCCATCTTCTGTACATTAGGAACAGAGACACTGAGTCAGAAACAACCCCTCTCCAGACAGGGTTGTTTTCCATGGAAGATGACTTTTGCTCTCTCAGGTCCTTAATAGCTGCCTACATCTTCTCCAGGGATTATTTCTGCATGGACCTTTGAGGTTTTCAGCAGGTGGTATATCCCCTACATTCCTATATTGTAAGACCAAGACTTTCCCTGCTCTTTTATAAAGTTAGAATGAGGGAATAGTATATGGTTTGGGTTAATTACTTGTTCGATTTGGGTTAGGAATCATTTTGCTGGATGAATAATGGTATTGTAAATCTGCGATATTTATAAAAATATAGAGGTGAAATATATGTATGAAAACAGAAATCTAAGTAATATTTGAAGCCCAGAAAGGGATTGGGCCCTTGATTGGGAGACTTAGCTTTGAATTATGTCCTGCACAGATGTCTCAGATAAATCAATACGCAATGGCATCGGACCTTGTACCTTGAATGATTGAATGTTGAAGAGAACATCCATTCAAAAAAGGATAGTCAGTAGGATTTGGGAGATAGTCGGTAGATTCAGAAAGACGAGTGAGTATAGGATTTGGACCAAAAGTTATTTAGCAATTGGGTTTCATGTAGAGAGTGAATGTAAATGTCAGCACAAATGAACAGTCAAAATGATGAACTGGGAAATTATGAAGGAAAGCCTATATCAATAGAGACATTAGGATATCAGGCAAAGTTTAAAGTGAGTGATAGGATTAGACATTTTCAACAGGGTTGGGTTTGAATATATAATCTTAGAAAGAAACATATATGTAGTCAACAATTGGATCGACATTTGAGAGAATTAGGCAACCTGGACATGGATGTTTTTAGAGATCCATGCTCACTTTAAATTTAGGCTTTGGTACAATCATAAGTGTGACCTTTGCTTTATTTTCCAGAATATTACTGTGATAAAATGTATATGTAGATCAGGTGACATGAGTATTTCTTCCACCATTTCTGGGAACAATATTTTGAAGACGTATAAATGAGTATTGGGGGTAGAAAGTGGTATAGTATCTGTCTAAGAATATAGAGATAATGCAAGAATAGACCATACTGTGAATAAATAATATAATTGGTCCGCTTTAAATAATGAACTGAGTTGATATCTGAAAATATACAGAAAATCTTATATTGATATAAAATCATTCATTCCAACCAGTAATACTTCTAATGGTAATATTAGGGTGATATTTCATCATGAAGAGTGTGTGAGTTTTGCTTCAAAAGTGATTATGGAAATCGAAAATAATGTGTTTAGAAAGAAGTCTCAAGAAAAGTCTTGTCAAAAAACATGGAGGAATACATGTGTTCTGAAGAATGAAGTTATTGAAAGTGAAACAAATGCCTATAAATTTGCTAACTTGTGTATGAAATATATATCTTATGATGTGCATAAACTGAAGAAATAGTAATGTACAAGTGTTGACTAAAAATGAACATCAAAATACACATCACGTTCCATAAATATCTACTTGCATTGGTGTTTAACTGGGTCAGTTACTGTAGAAATATTAGGATTCGTATGCACCATTCACAGAAGTTAGTTTTTAGTTCTAGGAAACAAATATGTATTTCAGGTGGATGAATATTTCTGAGAATAATCTTTTGAATATTTGATTATAAATCCACATACATGAATACGAATGAATTTAAGGAGTGTACATTAAGACCCATATATTTCATATTATGAAAAACTTGGAGAGTGTATACACACACACACACACACACACACACACACACAGACATTAAAAAGTAGCAATATATATGGAAATCAAAATTCATCATGAAATGTATATCATCCACTGATCCAAAAATATTCATTATACTGAACATGATTTTATTTATCATGTTGTTCATCTACGAAGCTCACCCATATGTTGAATTTTCAGTTCCAACTGTGTTTAGGTGGAGTGATCTCTTCTCCCAATTTGTATCTGAAAAGTCAGCCACCTCACAAGAATGTACATGTGATAACAGGTACGATTCAATATGTGCATATGTAATTACATGTGCTGAAGTGGCTACAGAGAAATGCAGAGAGGAATTCATCTCTTTGTTAACGTTGAAAACACATGGAGAACTATTTCAACAAAATATTGACTAGATTTATAAGTCCTACCCTGTATAATGCAAAAGGCAAGTCCAGCAATACACTATGCCTTGTCTAAACTACTTGTATTTCTATTCGGTTTGGGTTATTTTTCTCCATCATATTAGAATTAGTAGTCAGAGTCTAGTAGGGTATGGGTTAGTGTCAGGCATTCAGCATTTTGAATGGAAAATAGGAAAATGAATCCAATGTGTATGTAAATATGTGCTTCACAAAAATCTTCGCACTCTAATCCAGAACAATGCCTTGACTTTACCTTCACCCCAAGTAAAACACAATTAGAGTGGAAGAGTTAGAAAATCTTTGAATACATATCTGGAATGTAATATGCTCAAGAGTTCACAACCTTGAAGGTGGCAGAGGAGTTTCCAAAAGTAAGGGACAGGTAAATACTCCACAAAAATGGAGCTCTGCTGGTCTAAAGACTTCTGGTGAAATTGCCTCTGAGTTTGGGCACTTGAAATATTTGTTGTTGTCAGGAGTTTTAGCTTTTTTTTGTAGAGAGATCATCAAAGCTAGGTATGTATCTAAGTGACCTGGAGGACATGGTTTCTTATTTTCTAATGAACATGAGGCAGCAGTGCTGAATTCTCTCTTTGTAGGTAAACTGTGGCCACTGGGGGGAAATCTTTCCGTGTGGACTGTAAAGCCATCCGGCCATCCTCCACTTGTCGATGTGTTTCTTGCTGCTGCACTGGGAGTTTGGTATTTGCTTCACAAAATACAAGGAGTTCAACTGGGACACAGTGCTAAAGGGAGTTCTGTCACGTGTGGTGTGTCAGGGTCTGCAGGATAATGCACCAACCAGGCTTCAGTCCCACATAGCTTGCATCCTTGACCATAGCAATCTGATTCTGAACATTGCCCTGAAAACTCTCCATATAACAAGATGCCTTTACATAGAAGGGTCTGCTGGGTGCACCAGGTCAGTCACAAGCCATTTGGAAGCCAATGGCAGATCCACATGGCCCCACCACAGATATTTTATCACACACCTGCACACGACTTTTCTAGGCCCACTTCACATCAGGCTCCAGCTTACTGGCATCTCTGTTCTACACCATTTTTATGGTCATGGGAATTTCAAAAATTTCATGGTATTTATCTAGCCATTTTTCAAGAATGATGTTGGAGGCACTGTGTGTTTAACTTCATTCAGGAACAATTAAATGGTGAGGAAGCTCATTTCAATGAAAGTTCTGGAGAAATCTCACAGGCAAGGCTTCCAAAGAGTGGCCAAAATTTCACAGGAAGCCAGGCCTATTGCTGTCTACAATGTGAGGTCCATGTGTGTTTTGACTCTCAAATATGGCTGCCATGTCTTTCAGAATGAAACCATGTGATATCCTGGCTGAGATTCCCAGTGCTCTGTGGAAAGCAAACTTGGGCCTAGATCTCTGTTTCCAAGGGCGACTCTCATGCGTGACCAACTAAAATCCCAACATATTTCATGATAACACTTCTCTAAGTCAGTTCCAGAACTCAGTGTTTAAGGGGAATGACACCAGAGTTCAGCCCAGGTGTACCCAGTCATATCTTCCAACTACCACACAAATGACCACAATTAAAACCAAAACACTCCCACATGGTCCTCAACTTCTTCTATATATACACTCTCATTCTAAGCTCTGTCTGGAGGTTTCCATGAGTGGTGAAGTCCAAGACAGTGTCCAAAATAAGCTCTCTTGCCCCTCATTGCCTAAAGTCATGGTGGCCTGGACACCCTTCCTGTGAACCAGGTGTGATCAAATAGGCGTACCCTTAATACACGTCTGCTTCTCAAATTTGAGGCCTACTGACTGTCAGGTATAGATATTTTTATGTGAATTGAAGTCATGAGAAAACCAAAGAACCTATGTGCTAGACTCTCCAGGGCTTTGAAGAACTCATTTGACACAAAGGATGCGTATTCTCACTTGATGGAGGTCAGTAGCCTTACAGAGGAAGGCAAGAGACTTCATCCACAGGGACTGCTCTTTTGGCCATTTTGGGTATGAATTCACAAGCGGAATGATCCATCAGGTGATGAGAATCTAAGCCACAGCCTCACACAGGTCCAAGAGGCTGATTCAGACACATTATCAGGATCAATCACCTGATTTTTTCCTCTGTCTAACTAGCTAGAGAGACCTTCTCTTTTAATTGAATTTTTATCTCTGTCTGACTAGCTCGAGAGACCTTCTCTTTTACTTGAATATTTCTACTATAACTATAATACAACCCAAGAAGATATCGCCAAACAAAACTGAACCAGAATGAAACAAAAGTGGAACAACAGAAAATCATTATAATAGCTTTTCTATCCTCCTGAAATGTCCATCTGTTTTTTCTCTCAATCAGTTCCTCAGATGTGACTGGTTTTTCTTCCATCTTACCCATCTCTAGGGACAGGGAACTTAAAACAAAAGTGAAGCAAAACAAAGGAGGAATTTTAAAATGGCTTCCCATCCTCTCGCCCTGCCTTCAGGGGTGAGCAGTTTACCTTATCACTTACCCTCACTCATTCCCCTTGAGGCCCACCAAATGCCACAGTCTGGCTGGGCAAAATTCAGGAGCCACTTGACAAAAGAAACGAACTTTATTTTAAGAACCACACATGCCAAACAAAACAGCTCCTGAGGAAAACCTTCAGAACCCAACTGCCATCACCAGCTTCCCACAAGCCAGCAGTGACCTACCTCACTTACTTGGTGATGGAACTCTCTGAACTGGAAGCCCGGGACACAGAGCGAGTCCCAGTCTCAGTCCCAGTGGGCTCATTGTTTGGATTTACTAAGGACAGTGTCAGTCTTTCTTGGTACATACTGATGTGAGGATGGCCAAATGCCAGCAGAGCTCTGAAGTGGAGCCTTTCCTGAGAAAGCAGGAAATAGCTGGCTCCTGAAAACTTCACAGAGTTGGCCAAGGAGACCAGATCTGAGACAGGACCGGCCATTTCGTGGAAAAATATTATGGCCCACCAGTCAGAGGAAACTCTGGATAGTCACAGACCTACTTTGGGGAAGGAGGTGACTTGTGGGTATGCGTGTGAGTTTGTGGTTTTGTATCATGTTCTGACAATAGGTAGGAAAAGCAGAATGTTTGGTTTGGGGTGAACTGTGTCTAGTAAGTCCTTTGGCAAGGCAACTGTTTCTATGTCTGTGTATCTCTCTGTGTCCGTGCTTGTAGACCATAGAAGGTGAATTAAAAATTATCGCCAGTTCTCCAAAGGGTATATCAGTAATTTCACCAAGAGACAGAATAGCACAGTTACTAATAATACCAAGCCTACATGATAAATTTTTCAGTCATGCTGTAGAAAGAGGTTCCAAGGGATTAGGCTCCACACGTGTAGATTGGGCTATGTTTCTTTAAATTTAGTTTCTCGCCACATGCTAAAACTAAATATTCAAGGACATGAATTTAATGGGCTATTGGATACAGATGCAGAACTTAGCATCATCTCTCATCAAGAACTTAGCATCATCTCTCGTCAAAACATTGGCCATTACAACAATACACTCAAATGCTTCAAGGCCTAGGATTAGTGACTAATCCCCATAGAAGAGCAATGGTATTAGATTGGAAGGATCCTGAAGGATGTGAAGGAACTATACAGCCATATGTATGGATCATCTTCCCATAAATTTATGGGGATGAGATGTCCTAGATCGATTAGGTTTGACATTAACAAATAACATCAATCAAAATGTACCCACAATTATGGTTAGACAAGGTTTTAGGAAAGGAAAAAGATTAGAAAAACAGGAACAAGGTATAGCAGCCCCAATACAAATAGATCAAAGAACAGACAGACATGGGTTGGATTTTAAGAAAGGGCCACTAAGACAATAAAAACTACTTGGAAATTAGAAATACCAGTATGGGTTCCTCAGTGGCCCCTGACTAAAGAAAAGGTACAAGCAACACATGACCTGGTAAAACAACAATTAGCGGAAGGACATATACAACCGTCTGTATCTCCCCATAATACTCCCATTTTTGTCATCAAAAAGAATTCTGGTAAATGGAGATTATTCCAAGATTTAAGAGCCATTAATAATGAGATGGTTATTATGCGACCTGCTCTTTTGGGAATTCCTCAATGTTCTGCTTTGCCAAAAACCTGGAATGTTTTAATTATAGATATTAAAGATTGTTTTTATTCAATTGCAATTCATCCTGAGGATAGTCCATGGTTTGCATTTACTATCCCTGCACTGAATCATGAAGGTCCTGATCAGAGATCCGAATGGAAAGTACTCCCTCAAGGGATGTCTAACAGTCCAACTATGTGTCAAATTTATGTTAACAAATTAATCCAGCCACTTAGAAATCAAAATCCTGAACTACAAATATTTCACTATATGGATGGTGTATTATTAGCACAGAAAGCTAAAAACGCATTGCTAGAATGTTATGCCACACTTACAAACTTATTAAAAAATTATAAACTAGAGATAGCAATAGATAAAGTACAATTAAATTTTTCAATTAATTATTTAGGAGTTCTATTATCCTCAACCATGGTCCGTCCACCAAAAATTCAAATATGAATAGATCAACTCAAATCACTTAATGACTTTCAAAAGTTATTAGGAAACATAAATTGGATAAGGCCTTATCTAGGTATACCAACAGGAGAGTTTGAACCTTTATTTGATATCCTAAAAGGTGTATCAGATCCAGATGCACCCCGAATGTTAACACGTGAAGCAAGAAAGGCATTAAAAATCATTGAAAAACGTATGGAAAATATTTATTTGGATAGAATTGATTTAAGAATGCCTTTATTATTTATTGTACTACCACCAAAAAATATTCCTACAGAAGTATTTTTGGCAAGAAGGTCCATTATTATGAATACATTTATCTTGTTCTCCTAACACTATTCTTACTAGGTATACTGAGGCTTTAGGACAATTAATACTCAAAGGAATAAAAGCAGCAAAGGGACTGATTGGAATGTCTTTCATTAAAATTATTACTCCATATACTATGAATCAAATTGATGAGTTAGATAATTAGTTAAATACTTGGGCAATAATCATGTGCAAATCTAATGTTTCATTTGATAACCACTTACCATCTAATCCTTTATTGTCTTTTTGGTCATCACATCATGTATTTTTTCCAAAAATTAGAAGAAAAACACCTATTATAAATGCTACAAATATATTCACTGATGGGTCAAATAATTTTACAGCAGTAATAGTTACACCTGATCAAACTTTTACATTTTTAGTATGCAAACAATTAGCTCAAAATGTAGAGCTTAATGCAGTATTACAAGCTTTTGTGATGCTTAAAGCATCTGTAATTAATTTATTTTCCGATAATCAGTATATAGTTATTGCTATAGTATCACTTAAAGATGGTGGAAGGATTTCCCCTTCCTCTACTCTTTTCTCTTTGCTTTCCACTATACAAAGTCTAATCTGGGACAGGAAAGATCCGTTCTTTATAGGACATTTCAGGACACATACAGGATTGCCTGGAGCCCTTAGTTTGGGCAATTATTTAGTAGATAAAACAACACATGACATACATACATATTTTCTCTACACTAGAAGAAGCTATAAATTTTTATAAAAAGTTCCATGTCAATGCTAATACTTTACAAAAGCGTTTCAAAATAACTAAGGAACAAGCTAGACAAATAATAAAACAATGTCAAAATTGTGTGACCTTTTTAGCACAAGTTAATCTTGGAGTCAATCCTAGAGGATTGATACCTAACCATATTTGGCAGATGAACGTAACAAACTTGCAAGAATTTGGAAAATTAAAATATTTGCATGTTACAGTTGATACTTCTTCTGGATTTTTGATGGGCTCCCTTCTTGCTGGAGAAAAAAACTAAAGATGTTATAGCTCATTGCTTACAAAATTTTGCCACTGTGGGCGTTCCAAAAGAGTTAAAAACAGATAATGCCCCTGGTTATATTTCTACCTCTTTTAAACAATTTTGCTCATCATTTGGCATTACTCATATAACAGGAATCCCATACAATCCACAGGGACAAGGCATAGTTGAAAGAGCACATCAAACTATTAAAACGTACATATTAAAGCAAAAAGAAGGAATTGGGAAGGGGTATATATTCCCCAAAGATAAACTTAAAATAACCCTTTTACTCTAAACTTTTTAAATTTGGGTTCATCAGGGCTTAGTGCTGCAGAAAGGCATATATGTCCAAATAATGTACATAAGCCCAAGGTACTTTGGAAGGATATTCTAACAGGACAATGGAAAGGTCCTGACCCAGTAATTGTCTGGAATCCGGGGTCTGTTTTTGTGTTTCCACAGGGAGAACAGTAGCCAATTTGGATTCCAGAGAGATTAACTAAAGAGATTTCTACAGACCAAAAATAAGATGATTTGGCTCAAATCAATAAGAGCTGATATCCAGAACTCCAGTTTGGCTGTGCTTACATCTGTGACAGAACCAGAATGTTTTTTTCAACATCTATTTTATTATTGCCCTTTCTCATATCATGAAGTTTTATTTTGTTTTTTTTTTTAGCTCATACAGACCTAGGTTAATGTTTTGCTGATCAGTTCTATTTTTGGACAATAGAGTTTTTAGACATTGCAATGGAGATTTCACCTGTAAAAAGTCATAAGGCCTTTAATATTATGTCATGAGTTGTATGTATTATATTATGTGTGCACACTTGTGTTTTGTGTTATATGTTTGATTTCAGCATCATTTCTGTGTTGACTATATTCTTTTCAAGTTGATATACTTTGTCTTCATTATTTGATGTTCTGACTTCTACTTGATCTAGTCTGTTTGTAATATTCTCATTAGCACTTTTAATCTGATTTACGGTTTCTTGCATTTCTATGATTACAACTTGATTATTTTATAACACCTCTATCTCCTGATAAAGCTCATTCTTTGCGGATTTAATTTGTGTGGTTAGTTCCTCTTCAAAATATACTTTCAATGCTTGGATTTGCTGTCTCATGTCTTCTCTAATATTCCGTTCCATCTGAATTAGGAATGCCTTGATTTCTTTCCCTGTCCATATTTCTGATTCTTCTAGTTCCTCCTGTATATTTAGATTGTCCTGCATTGTTTGTAACCCTTTTTTTCCCTTGTTTTTTCATATTGTTCACGTTGCTTTCCAGCTCTGTTTGACTGCTTTGTAACTGCTTTCTCCTATACATTTGTTTTGGCTTTGTATATCTCTGTTGTCTCTCTTTTGTGGTGGGAGATTATGCCTAGAAATTTTGGGCTTTGTTGTACTTCAAAGCTGATTCATTCAATTCATATAAGGCTTCTAGGTTCTGTATGCATATAATGATTTGCTGTTTGTTCTTAGGACTATATGTTTAGGTTGGGTGCTCTGGTGGTACAATGGTTAGTATGACTTGGCTACTTTAGAAGATTGCTGCACTGAAGGTGGATACTACCAGGCAATTTGATCAGGGTGTTGGTAGTAGCTAGGTATTTAGGAGTCTTATAGACAGCCTCGAGACATTCACCTATTTGCATTTAGACAATTACACACAATGGAAGATGTAATGCTTGGGATGAGAGTTGGGGGGTAGGAGAATGAAGGTGCTCTTAAAAAGAAAAAATGATAGAGGGAGAGATAGATTAGAGGGGAATGAAAAGAACAATAAAACTTGAAATGGGATAGAAAGAGAGAAGGAAAAGGAGGGAAAGGAACAGGGAGAGAAGAAGGAGAGAAAAAAATATCAACAACAGCAACAACAACAACAACAACAAAATTAAAGTGTTAGAGATCCACCTTCTTCTCTTCCAGTAGGCAGAGCTGTGCCTTCCAAGCGGAGTGTCTGCTCTCTACCTGCCGAGAGCTATCCCTGTACGGCATCTTCTGGGGGTTTCTCAGACTTGTCAGTCCAGAGCCATTTCACTTCTCCAGCTCTTAACCCCCTTCCTCCTGTCAGCCTGCCAGCCAGGTCCTGTTCCCCAGAAGTGATTCTCCAGAGATCTAGTTACACTTGCAGGCCCACCGAGTGTCCCTTTTAAGCCCCAGTGCTGTGGTAAACTGGTGGCTAAGACCTTAGGGGTCACCGCTGGTGATATGGGGGCCTTGGGTTCTGGGCTCCCCTCTGCTTCCCTACGGACACGACCCCTGAGAAGTCAATGAAGTTTCCTGGCTGCTTGTATCAGTATGGGGAGTCACGCACCTGCTAAAGTGGATTCTGCTGGGAAGGAATTTTGCCAGCCGAACACCGATGACGTCACCTCTCTGCTATGGCGGGCCCCAGGCTTCTTGCCGGATTGACCTAGGGGAGGGGTGGGACTGGTCCAGCCCGGTTCGCCTCATCTCCTGGCGCGTGGAGGCTTGGCTAAAGACTTCTTCCTGCCAAGCTGTGTCTCAGCGTCTAGCAGGACCCAGTCACTTTGGCTGCGGGCAGGTGGATGGATCTGCAGCTCTGCCCGCGGTGCGCGGACTGTGGCTGGTGAATCTCGAACTCCGCGTCTAGTGGCAGGGTCCCGCTCGTCCGGGTCACACAGATGCTTCAAAAAAATTCTAGTATCTCCCTGGCAGTCTCCCTTCAGTGGAATTTTGCTAGGAGAATCTCCGTTGGTAGAATCCAAGAGTTATCCTTGCGACTTTATGACCCCATCACTGTGAGTGCATTAAAAGCGCAGCCTCTCTGCCCGCCGCCATGTTGGATCCACCTTTTCTTTTCATTATATTTAATAATTCTCTTCGAGACAATGTAAATTGTTAAGAAAATTGTTTTCTTTTAGTGCCTTTTGGAATGTTACATAATTCTTTCTTTAGGCATTGTTGCCAGAATTTCTAACTTCATCCCAGTGCATGTGAAGACAAAGATAAAACCAATCTACAGCTTCTGCAATAGCCATCACTGAACTGCTTGCAGAACTTGCCTGGACTATGTATCACTTGTATGCATTGTGAACTCACCTGCATGCATTGTGAACTACCTGTTGGTGCAGCGACTTGTGGTAGTGTTGGGGTATTTATCTGATGATGTCATCGGTGGTACAATTTTTTCAAAAAGAGCCATCAATTGCCTTGGTGTATCTTCCTCCCTTCTGCTTGTCATGGTCGTTCAGCTAAAATTTGGGTGCCAACAGAGATGAGGCAAAGAACCTCACCCGCCCGCTGGTACAAAGACCTCTCCACAGGTTTGGATGTATACTGGACCTGTAGTCAGTGACGGGTAAGATCCAATTTCAATGGTACCAATCTAAGACAGGAGGCTGACACCTTGAGGTCAGCTCATTCGATAATGGGTAAGAACCATATGTACTATTGGACAACCTAAGGCAGGCACGGTCCCTAAGCCACATGCTTGTTGTTTAAACAGAGAGGGTTAGATGTTGAGAGCCACAGGCCAAGGGGCCAAAGCAAACTTTCAGACTGCCAGCTGATGGTTGGCTCACAGCGCCCCCAGCAACATCTAGCTGATTGGCTCCTCTACGGTGATGCCCATTGGGCTGTTTCCCCACCCTTTCAAATTATGGAGCTGCTTCTTGGGGGACTTTTTTGGCTCTGCTCAAACAACCCAGCCAATCGACCTCAAGAGCAGGAGGAGTGGGGAGGTTGAGAGCTTGTGGGAAGCTGGTGGTGGCAGTTGTGCTCTGAGTGTTTTTCCCGAGGAGCTATTTTTTGGCGTGTGTGGTTCTAAAAATAAAGTTAGCTTTTGACAAGTGGCTCCTGAATTGTGCCCAGCCAGACTGTGGCAATCCTAAATTGATGAAGCAAAATAAACAAAACAGAATAGAAATACAAGCAGTTCAGAGGAGGCATGGTGTATAGCTGGACTTACCTTTTGTATGATAAAGGGTAGGTGTTATTAATCAAGTCAATATTAAATTGAAGTAGTTCTCCGTGTGTTTTAAAGATAACAAATATGTGAATTCCTGTCGCCCTTTATCTGTATCTTATTCAGCACATGTATTTTTGTATGCACATATAGAATCCTACCTGGTATCACATGTACACTTTTGTGAGGTGGCTGACTTGGCAGATACATATTGTCAAAAGAGATCACTCCTCCTGAACGTTGTTGGAACTGAAAATTAAAACTATGGGTGAGCTTCCTAGTTGAACAAGATAATACATAAATCCATGTTCAGTAAAATGAATATTTTTGGATCTGTGAATGATATATATTTCATGGTAAATTTCGATTCGCATATATATTGCTACCTTTTAATGTCTGTGCGTGTGCGTGTGTGTGTGTGTGTGTGTGTGTATATACACACACACTCTCCAGATTTTTCAGAATATAAAATATATGTGTCTTATTATACAATTCCTAAATGCATTCATATTCATGTATGTGGATTTATAATCAAATGTTCACAAAATTATTCTCAGAAATATTCATCCACCTCAAATACATATTGTTTCCTAGTACTGAAATCTAAATTCAGTGAATGGTGCATAGAAGTCCTAATTTTTCTCCAGTAACTGACCCACTTTAACATTAATGCAAGTAGATTACTATGGTACATGATGTGTATTATGACGTTCATTTTTATTCAACAATGTTACATGACTATTTCTTCTGTTTATGCACATCATAGGATATATATTTCATTCACAAGTTTGCAAATTTATAGGCATTTGTTTCACTTTCTATCACTTCCTGCTTCAGTACACATGTATTCCTCCATGTTTTTTGACTGGTCTTTTCATGAGAATACTTTTCATTTTAGATTTCAATAATCACTTTTGAAGCAAACCTCACACACTCTTAATGACAAACCATAACCCTAATATTACCATTAGATCTATAAATGGTTGTAATGAATGTATGTATATCAATATAAGATTTCCTGTATATTTTAAGATATCAATTCAATCCATAATTTAAAATTGGAACCAGTTATATTATTTATTCACAGTATGGTCTATTCATTCATTTTATCAATATTTGTAGACACAGGGTAGACCTATTCGTACACCCAATACTAATTTATACATCTTCAAAATAATGACCACAGAATTGGTGGAAGAAATACTCATGTCACCTGATCTACATATACACTTTATCACAGTAATATTCTGGACACAAAATGCAAAGTTCACACTTATGATTGTACCAAAGCCTAAATGGAAAGTGAGCATGGATTACTAAAAACATCCAAGTCCAGATTGCCTAATGCTCTCAAATGTCAATCCTATTGGTGCTAAATATTTGTTTCTTTCTAAGATTGTATATTCAACATCTACCATGTTGAAAATGTCTAATCCTATCACTCAATTTATACTTTGCTTGATTTCTTCATGTCTCTATTGATATCTGCTTCCCTATATATTTTCCACTGTTAATCATTGTGACTGACTCATCACATATGCTGACATTTACATTCATTCTCTACCAGAAACCCTATTGCTAAAGAACTTTTGGAGCAAATCCTATACTCACTCTTCTTCCTAAACCTACTGACTATCTTTCCAATCCTACCGACTACCCTTTTTAAGTGGATGTTTTCTTCTACATTCAATCATCCAATTTACAAGGTCCTATGCCATTGTTTATCGATTTATCTGAGACATCTGTGCAGAAGGTATTTCAAAGCTAAGTATCCCAATCAAGGACCCAATGCTCTTCTGGGCTTCAAATCTTACCTAGACTTCTGTATTCATACTTATATTTCACCTATATATTCTTGTAAATATCACAGGTTCCCAATGCCATTATTCATCTTGCAGAATGATTCCCAACCCAAATCGAACCTGTTATTACCCTAACCATACACTGTTCCCTCAATCTAACTTTACAGAAAAGAAGGGACAGAGTTGGTCTTACAATCAGGAGTGTAGGGGATCTTCCACCTGCTGAGAACCTCAAAGGTCAATACAGAAATGATCCATGGAGAAGATGTAGGCAGCAATGAAGGACCTGAGGGAGGAAAAGTCAACTTCCATCGTAAACAACCTGGTCAGGGTGAAGGGATGTGTCTGAATCAGCCTCTCTCTTCTTAATGTAGAGAAGATGGACCAAACCAAGCCTGTGTCCAGAGCTGTTCCCAGGTGCCTATGGTTGATATACCATTCTAACTTGTGAAAATGTCACAGGAAGTAGGTGCACCCTCCATCTCATGGGACCCTTGGAAGCAACTGTTAGGACAAAGTGGTTGCCAAGGCAGTGACTTCATTCACTTCCTGAAGGAAGTTACCACACATAACTTCCTTGGTGATGGAACTCTCTAAACTTGGGATTCAGGAAGCCAGGCAACCACAGCCAGTTCCAGTCCCAGTTCCAGTGGTCTCACTTGTTTGGGTAAACCAAGGACAGAGTCAGTCTTTCTTGGCACCTAGTTATGTGAGGATGGCCAAATGCCAGGAAAGCTAAGAAGAGGGGCCTTTCCTGAGAAAGCAGGTAGTGGCTCACCAGTGACTTCTGACAACTTCACAGAGTTGGCCAAGGAGACCAGAACTGAGACAGCACAGTGCATTTCGTGGAAATATAGTATCTCCCACCCATCATAGGACACTCCGGATAGTCACAGACCTACTTTGGGGCAAATGGTGCCTTTTTGAGTGTGGGTGTGAGTTTGAGAATATGTAGGAAAGGCGACTTGTTTGGTTTGGAGAGGACTGTATCTAGTATGTCCTCTGACAAGGTGAGTGTTTCTATTACTGTGTATCCCACTCTGTTCGTGGTCTTAGTATTAGAAAAAGAATGCATCATGGATGTGTTCTGTCTAGTAGAAAGCTTCCCAGCATTCATACTGCCAATTTATGAATGGATTGCGGCTAGCCTTATCAATGGGCAAACCTACTATCTTTCTAAGTTCCTGTTTTCTTCCTGAATTCTGGACACTCTCCAGAATAGGCTCACAGTTTTGTGTCCAAGCTATGTAACACCTCCAAGCTCTGTCACGTGGCCATGTACTGGAGAGCTGAAGGGAAGGGGAGCATGTCAGAAAACTCAGATATCGGTGTGACCAGGAAAGTCTCAGTGGAGAAACCCTGCTTTGGGTCATTTGCTTACCTATTTTTCTGTTGCCCTAAATGTAAGGAAAGTCTTTGGCTCAGGCCACCCCTTTGTGAAGCCTGAAGAAAACAGTATTCAAATGGAAAAAAGTGGGCATCACCTGTGGCTCTTTGCTTAATTGCTTTGGAAATGGATGTGTCTGAATCAGCCTCTTGGCCCTCGGTGAAGCTGGGGCTCAGATTGTCAGCACCTGATGGATCTAAAGAAAGATCCCATGTGTGCATCCATAACCAAAATTCAAAAAGATCAGTCATTGTGGATGAAGTCTCTCACCTTCCTCTGTTAGGTTCCTGACCTCCATCAAGTGTGATTATGGACCCTTGAGTAAAATGAGTTCTTCAAAGCCCTGCACATGTGCTAGTGTTTTCTCATGACTACAAACCACATAAAGAATCTATACCTGACAGTCAGTAGGCCTCAAATAGTAGAAGCAGAGCAGTATTAATGGCAGGCCTATTTGATCACTCCTGGTTGACAGGAAGAGTGTCCAGGCCACACTTACTTTAGGCAAATGAGGGGCAAGGAAGCTTATATTGGACACTGTCTTGAGCTTCGCTACTTATGGAAACCTCTAGCCAGAAGTTATGATGAATGTCTATATGGAAGAAAATGAGGGCCATGTGGGAGTGTTTTGGTTATAATTGTGGTCATTTTTGTGGCAGTTGGAAGAGACGACTCGGCCCACCAGGGCTTCACTCTTGGGTGATTCCCCTTATAAACTGAGTTCTGGAACTGACCTCAGAGTAGTATTGCCATGAATTGAGTTGGAATTTTAGGAGGCCACGCATGAGATTCACCCTTGGAATCTGAAATCTAGTCCCAGGTTGGTTTTCCACAGAGCACTGGGAATCTCCGCCAGGATATCACATGATTTTATTATGAAAAACATGGCAGCCATAGTTGAGAGTCAAAACACACATGGACCTCACATTGTACAGTTCAATGGGCCTGGCTTCATGTGACCTTTTGGCCACTCATTGGGAAGCCTTTCCTGTGAGTGTTGTCCAGAGATTTCATTGAAATGAACTTCCTCACCATTTAGTGGTTCCTGAATGAATTGAAACCCACAGTGCCTCCAACTTCATCCTTGAAAAATGGCTAGATGAATACCATCAAATTTTTGAAATTCCCATGACCAGGTGGCACTGGAGAAACTTTGGATGTCCTGTTGCTGATCATGAGTATACAATACAGTGCCTTGATTGACTGGGTTTCATGAAAATGTTGAAGAACAGTGATGCCAGTAAGTTGGAGCCTCCTGAGTAGTGGGCCTAGAGTAGTGGTGTGCAGGTGTGTGATAAAACATCTGTGGTGGAGTCATGTGGACCTGCCATTGGCTTCCAAATAGCTTGTGACTGACATAGTGTAGCCAGCAAACCCTTATATGTAAATGCATCTTGTTATATGGAGAGTTTTCAGGGCAATGTTCAGAATCAGGTTGCTATGGTCAAGGGGGCAAGCTATGTGGGATAGAGGCCTGGTTGGTGCTTTCTCTTGCAGACCCTGACACACCACACGTGACAGAACTCCCTCTAGCACTGTGTCCCAGTTGAAATCTTTGTATTTCACGAAGCAAATACCAAATTCCCAGTGCAGCAGCAAGAAACACCAAGAAAATTGGAGGATGACCAAATGGTTTCACAGTCCTCACAGGGAGACACATAGCCCCCAGTGGCCACAGTTTACCTACAAAAAGAGAATTCAGCACTGCTGTCTCATGTTCATTGGAAAATAAGAAACAAGATCCTTCAGGTCACATAGATGCAGATCCATCTTTAATTGTCTCACCACAAATGAAGATTAAGCTCCTGACAACAACATATATTTCAAGTGCCCAAACTCAGAGGCAGTTTCTCAAGAAGTCTTTAGGCCAGCAAAGCTCCATTTTTGTGGAGGGTTTACCCTGTCTGTTACTTTTGTAAACTCATCTACCACCTCCAAGTTTGTGAACAACTGAGCATATTGCATTCCATATATATACATGCACAGATTTTCGAACACTTCTCCTGTAATTGTGTCTTACTTTTGGCAAAGGTAATGTCAAGGCATTGTTCTGGATAAGAGTGGGAAGATTTTTCATAGCACATAATTACATACACATTGGATACCTTTTCCAATTTTCCATTCGAAATACTGAATCCCTGACACTAACCCATAGCCTACTAGACTCTGACTACTTATCCTAATATGATGGAGAATAATAATCCAAACAGAATAGAAATACAAGCAGTTCAGAGGAGGCATGGTGTATAGTTGAATTTGCCTTTTGCATTATGTAGTGTAGGAGTTATAAATCTAGTCAACTTTTGTTGAAATTGTTCTCCATGTGTTTTTAAAGTTAACAAATATGTGAATTCCTGTCTCCCTTTCTCTGTAGCCTATTTTCACATGTATTTTTATATGCACATATAGAATCCTACAAGGTACAACACGTACATTCTTGTGAGGTGGTTGACTTGGCAGATACACATTGTGAGAAGAGATCACTTCTCCTAAATGCTGTTGGAAGTTAAAATTCGAACTCTGTGTGAGCTTCCTAGTTTAACAACATTATACATAAATCCATGTTCAGTAAAATGAATATTTTTGAAACTGTGGATGATATATATTTCATGGTGAATTTTAATTGGCATATATATTGCTACTTTTTAATGTCTGTGTGCATGTGTGTGTATATATATATATATATATATATATATATATATATATATATATATACAAACTTTCCAGATTTTTCAAAATATGAAATACATATGTCTTATTATACATTTCCTAAATTCATTCATATTCATATATGTGAATTTATAATCACCTTTTCACAAGATTATCGTCAGAAATATTCATCCACCTGAAATACGTATTTGTTTCCTAGTACTGAAAACTATCTTCAGTGAATGGTGCCTACAAATCCTAAAATTAATACAGTAACTGACCCAGGTTAACATCAATGCAAATTGATTCCTATGGGACATGATGTGTATTGTGATGTTCATTTTTATTCAAAACTGGTATATTACTATTTCTTCAGTTTATGCACATAATAGGATATATATTTCATCCACAAGTTCGCTAATTTACAGGCATTTGTTTCACTTTCAATCACTTCCTGCTTCAGAACACATGTATTTTTTCATGGTTCTTGACTGGTCTTTTCATGAGACTTCTTTCCAAACACATTATTTTTGATTTCCATAATCACTTTTGAAGCAAAACTCACACACTTTTCATGATAAACCATAACCTTAATTTTACCATTAGCTGTATAACTAGTTGGAATGAATGTATGTATATCAATATAAGATTTCTTATATATTTTAAGATATGAATCCAATGCATTATATAAAGTGGAACCAGTTATATTATTTATTAACAGTATGGTCTATTCATGCATTAGCTCTATATTCATAGACACAAGGTACACGTCTTTGTACCCCCAATACTAACTTATTAATCTTCAAAATCTTGCTCCCAGAAATGATGGAAAAATTACTCATGTCACCTGATCTACATATACATTTTATCACAGTAATATTCTGGACACAAAATGCAAGGTTCACACTTATTATTGTACCAAAGCCTAAATTGAAAATGAACATGGATTACTAAACACAGCCATGTCCAGGTTGCCTAATGCTCTCAAATATCAATCCAATTAGTGACTACATATTGGTTTCTCCTAAGATCATATATTCAAATTCAACCCTATTGAAAATGTCTAATCCTATCACCCACTTTATACTTTGCCTTATTTCGTAATATCTCTATTGATATCTGTTTTCCTACATATTTTCTCCGGTTCACTATTTTGACTGACTCTTCACATGGGCTAACATTTACATTCACACTCTAAACAAAACCCTATTGATAAAGAATATTTTTTTCAAAAACCTATACTCACTCTTCTTCCTAAACCTTACAACTATCTTCCTAATCCTACCGACTATCCCTTTTTGACTGAATGTTCTTTTCTACACCCAATCATCAAAGTAAACATTGGGCGAGCTTCAGAGGAAGAGACCACCAACAGACTATCTCATGCAACAGCAAAGGGTTTGTAGGGGTTCAGCATGCAGTGGATCGGAGCTCACTTGAATTGAGCAGAGAGCCCTGAGAAGAGCTTAAGCAGAGCTTATATTCTTTCTTTGGGGAGGGCAGGGAGCGAAGTTTATTGATGGGTGAGGGAGAGTGGGCGGTTTGCATTCAACCGGGTGAGGGAGTACATTCTGCAGTTTGGCATTTGGGGACAGGACATTCTGGGAACAAGATTAGCAAACAGTTCTCAAGATTTCAACAGTGTTTTGTTAAGCATACAGAAAAAAAAATTGACAAGTACATATTTTATTAATCTTTCATTCCACACTTCTTCTTCTAGCTACTTTTAATCATAAAAGTGATCATTGGGGGGTGTCACATTCTATGTCTGCTAGTGGGGTATTACCATAAGTTTAACTTGTCCAATTTGAGCTTAGAGAAAAGAAATTACACGGTTGAGCAAACAGGGTTTTATAGTTAGCAATAATATGGAGATTATTATCGGACACGCCAGGGTTGATAAAAAAGTAGTCAAACAGGGGGACTAGGTGAACCAAGACTCAAACCACTTTTTTTGGTCCTCTCACTCTCTCATTGACGCTTTTCAAGGTGTCTTTTTAATTTAATCATATTTTTTTTACAACTCCATTATGCTCAGAATAAACACAAAATTCTTCCCAGGAAGTGACAAATACCTATTTTATTAACCTTTGACTTCCGACTATCCCTTTTTGACTGGATGTTCTCTTCGACATTCAATCATCCAAGGTACAAGGTCCTATGCCATTGTATGTTGATTAATCTGACACATCTGTGCAGAACCTAATTCAAAGCTAAGTATTCCAATCAAGGGCCCAATGCTCTTTTGGGCTTCAAATCTTACCTAGATTTCTGTTTTCATACATATATTTCACCTATATATTCTCATACATATCACAGGTTCCCAATACCATTATTCATCCAGCAGAATGATTCCTAACCCAAATCACACATGTTATTCACCCTAACCATACACTGTTCCCTCAATCTAACATTACAAAACAGCAGGGACAGAGTTGGTCTTACAATACAGGAATGTAGTGGATCTTCCACCTGCTGAAAACCTCAATGGTCCATGCAGAAATGATCCCTGGAGAACATCTAGGCAGCTATGAAGGACGTGAGAGAGCAAAATTTATCTTCCATGAAAAACAACCTGGTAAGGATGAAGGGTTGTGTCTCATTCACCCTCTCTCCTTAATGTAGAAAAGATGGACCAATCAAGGCCTTTGTGGAGAGCTGTTCCTGGGTTCCTATGTTTGAGATACCGATCTAACTTGTGAAAGTGTCAGAGGAAGTATGGAAGCAACTGTTCGAAAAAAGTGGTTGCTAAGGCAGTGACCTCATTCAGTTCCTGAAGGAAGTGACCTCACCTCACTTCCTTGGTGATGGAACTCTGTGAACTTGGGATCCAGGAAGTCAGGCATCCAGAACCAGTCCCAGTCCAGGTACAGTGGGATCACTTGTTTAAATTTACCAAGGACAGAGTCAGTCTTTCTTGGTACCTACTGATGTGAGGATGGCCAAATGCCAGGAAAGTTTGAAGACTGGCCTTTCCAGAGAAAGCAAGAAGTGGCTCACCGCGGGCTCCTGATATTTCACAGAGTTGGCCAAGGAGACCAGATCTGAGACAGGACAGGCCATTTCTGGGGAATATAGTATGGCCCACCTGTCAGAGGACACTCTGGATAGTCACAGACTTACTTTGGGGTAGGAGGTGCCTTTTTCAGTGTGGGTGTGAGTTTGTGGTTTTGTCTTATATTCTGAGAATAGGTAGGAAAGGCGGCTTGCTTGGTTTGGAGTTGAATGTTTCTAGAAAGTCTTTTGACAAGGCGAGTGTTTCTATGTCTGTGTATCCCACTGTGTCCGTGGTTGTAGACATTAGAAAAGAGAATGCATCAATGGATGTGTCCTGTCTAGTAGAAAGCTTCCCAGCATTCATCCTACCCATTTTAGGAATGGACTGAAGGTTGCCTTATCGATGGACAACATGTACTGTCTTCCTAAGTTCCTGTTTTCTTCCTGAATTCTGGCCACTCTCCAGAATAGGCTCATGGTTTTGTGTCCAAAATATGTACCACCTCCAAACTCTGTGACATGGCCATGTAATCCATAGCTGAAGGGAATGGCAAGCATCTCAGAAAACTCAGATATCAGTGTGACCAGGAAAGTCTCAGTGGAGAAACCCTGCTTTGGGCCTTTTGCTTACCTATTGTTCTGTTGCCCTGAATGTCAGAAAGGTCTTTGCCTCAGGCCACCCTTTGTGAAGCCTGAAGAAAACAGTTTTAAAATGGAAATGAATGGGCATCACCTGTGGCTCTTTGCTAAATTACTTTGGAAAGGAATGTCTCTGAATCAGCCTCTTGGCCCTGTGTGAGGCTGTGGCTTAGATTATCAGTATCGGATGGATCTAAAGAAAGATCCAATGTGTGCATCCAAAACCAAAATGGCAAAAAATCAGTCATTGTGGATGAAGTCTCTTGCCTTCCTCTGTTTGGTTCTTGACCTCCATCAAGGGAGTATTGGGATTTTTTGGGTCAAATGAGTTCTTCCAATCCCTGCAAAGGTGCTTGGGTTTAATAATGACTCCAAATCACATATGGAATCTATACCTGACAGTCAGTAGGCCTCAAATTGCAGAAGCAGAGCAGTATTAATGGCAGAACTATGTGATCAATCCTGGTTCACAGGAAGGGTGTCCAGGCCACCCTGAATTTAGGCAAATGAGGGGAAGGGAGCTTATTATGGACACTCTATTGGGCTGTGCCATTTAAGGAAACCTCCAGCCAGAGGTTATGATGAGTGACTATATGGAAGTAGATGAGGGCCATGTGGGATTGTTTTGATTTTAATTGTGGTAACTTGTGTGGCTTTTGGATGAGATGACTGTGTTCACCTGGGCTTTAACACTGGCGTGATTCTCCTAAGAGACTGAGTTCTGTAACTGACTTCAGAGTAGTAATTGCTTTGGAAATGGACATGTTTTAATCAGCCTCTTGGCCCTGTTTGAGGCTGTGGCTTAGATTATCAGCCCCAGATGGATCTAAAGAAAGATCCCATGTGTGCATCCAAAACCAAAATGGCCAAAATAGCAGTAATTGTCGATGAACTCTCTCGCCTTCCTCTGTAAGGTTCTGAAAGAATAAAAGAAATTAAAATTGAAATGTAAAGAACCAGGTTTTGTAAAGTTTCCAAGCTGCACTCAGCACCTGAAATTCCTGTGGCAGTTAAGACAATTCCCGGATTTGCACATTAGATGTGTGTTGAAATCTTCCCTGAGGACCTAGTTACTTTACAGCCCCTCCCCAGAAACCATGCAGCTCACCACGTATACATCACAGTGCATCCACCAATCAATTTAAATGTATACCCCTTCATAGGGCTGACCAATCACCCCCTGCCCAACCTGTTCCCGCCAATGAATGTGCTAATAATGTTTTAGAGTTGTTATTTGATTTTCCCAAGGTATATGATGATTTGCTAAAGGAGGCTATGATGTATGTAAAGTCCCTGCCCTCTCTAAAGAATGTATATAAACCCCGCTCAAGTGCTTCTCGGGGCTCTTTGTTCTTTGCTCCTCTGAAGTGAGCCCTGAGCTCCAGCACGCTATACCCCCAATAAACCCTTTGGCGTTGCATGAGAAAGCCTGTTGGTGGTCTTTTCCTCCGATGTTCGCCCCACCTTTTCATCTGGAGGCCCCAGGTGAGATATCCGGCGCAGCGGACGAAAGACCCCAAGGGACTCCTCTCGGGGTAAGAAAGGCGCCTCTTTCTGGTTTCGGGTTTCAGGTTAGGGCTTGGCAAAGTGGCTGTTGGTGAAGAGCATTAGCTCTCTCTGACGGTGGCTGGCAGACGTGTCACAGAGCTACTGGCCACGTCCCTGGGGGACACTCCAGAGGATGAGGGAAATCAAGGAATAGTAGTTTCCTCAACTCGGTTATATTTTGCTTCAGGATTCGGTTTGCCAGCCCATCAGGTTTTGCTGGCTACACAGGTTTGTTCATTGTCCCGAACTCATGTTGAGTTTACTGTCTGTCTTTATTGTCTAACCCATCAGGTTTTGCCAGTTACTGAGTTCTAATATTTGTCTTGGACCCATGTTAAACGTTTACTGTTTGTCTTTGTCTGTGTTGCGTTTGTGTCTTCACTGTCTCTTTTTGATTAACTCCCATTATGGGACAAAGCACTTTCACGCTTCTGTCTCTGACCCTTGATCATTGGACTGATGTCCGCTCAAGGGCCCAGAATCATTATTTCTCAGTTAAATGTCAGACCTGGCAGACTCTCTGTGCTTCAGAATGGCCTGTCCTCAAAGTCGGGTGGCCCGCAGAAGGATCCTTCTACTTCCCTCTAATCCGAAAAGTCAGAGATATTGTCTTTCTGCCGGGACCACGTGGCCACCCAGATCAACAGCCATATACCCCTTCGCCAGGATCCTATCATTCAAACCTTCCATTCCCTCCCCATCTTCTCCCCATTCTTCCTGAGTCACAAGACTGGACAATCCTCCCCCTCCTTATCCTCTACCCTCGCTCCCCAACCCCCAACACATTCCAGATGATTCTCCCACCACTGACTCAGCCTCTCCACCACTAGAGGCAATTGGGCCAGACCCAAGCCCTCCAAGGGACTTCGCAGCAGCAGCAGCCCCTCCTTTTCTGGTGGAAGCTGGACCACCTAAAGAAACCCGCCAGCTACGGAAAATAGAAAACTCAGAAGCCACTGTGATGCTCCCTCTTCGTCCTTATGGGCCCATGAGCCGACCAAACTGGGACCCCAACACCTTTGAACGTTGGTAGCATTTGTCCACTTAACACCGGGCTCTAATAGCAGGGCTCCGAGTGGCCGCCAGAGGGCCGACTAATTTGGCCATTGTAGGAGAGATAATCCAAGGTCCTAATGAGTCTCCCTCTATGATTCTGGAGAGAATTATGGAAGCATATAGGAAATATACTCCTTTTGATCCTCAGGCAGAGGACAAAAAACCTCTGTTGCAATGGCCTTTATCCAGCAGGCTGCCCTAAATATTAAGAGAAAGTTACAACGTCTAGATGGATTACAAGATATGACCTTAAGAGATTTAGTCAGAGAAACTGAGAAAGTATATTATAAGAGAGAAACTGAGGAGGAATGGGAACAGATGAGAGAGAAGGAAAGGGAACAAAAGGAGGATGAAAGGAGCAAAAGGCAGACTAAAGCATTGGCTAAGGTTTTGGTCAGAGCAGCAAATAGGCCAGAAGTTAAAAAGCACGGAGACATGAAGGGATACATGGGCCCATGCCAAAGGCTGCCCCTGGCCTCAGATCAATGTGCCTACTGTAAAGAAAAAGAAAACTTGGACAAAGAGTGCCCCAAAAAGAGGCAGAGAAACCAGTATAGGACGAGACTTGAAGGATCCAGCCACTGCCTCACCCTGAAGTCGTATGGTTTACGAACGAGAGCAGCTTCCTCCAAGATGGTACATGGTGGGCTGGAGCAGCAGTAGTTAGCAAAACTAATGTCATCTGTTTCTCTGGTCTCACAGAAGAGACATCAGTCCAAAAGGCAGAACTGATTGCCCTTACGAAAGCATTGGTACTAGCAACAAGCAAAAGGGCCACCATATACACTGATAGCCGCTATGCATTTGCCACTGCAAATGTGCACTGGGCTATTTACCAGCAAAGGCAACTATTAACCTCCACTGGGAAAGAAATAAAGAAATAAAGAACAAAGATATGATCCTCCACCTTCTCTCAGCAGTTCAGGGCCCTACGGACCTAGGCATAGTGCACTGTCCAGGGCACCAGAAGGGAAACGACCCCGTGGCAGTTGGAAACAGAAGGGCAGATGAGGAAGCTAATTGGCAGCCGTAAACGGAGTGCCTCTGTTCACTTTTTCCACACCGGGGGGAACAACAATCAGGAGACTTGGCCGCACCGGAACATTCAGGCAACTTATCATCTGAGGAGACAGATATAGAACTCTGGGAACCTACAGAGCCAAGTACACAATTTTAAAAAGCCCACCTTTATCTCAAAGACATACACCAGCTCACCCACTTAGACTCTAAGAAGTTATAGGCACTCTTAAAAGACCAAAGGAAGGACTTATTATTGACTGACTCACAGAGGAAAGAAATAACTGGGCAGGTGACTACAGCTTGTCAAGTTGGCCAATTAGTTAATACTTACCCATCCAAGCTTACTTCAGGGAAGTGCTTATGAGGAATCAGACCAGGACAATTCTGGGAAGTGAGCTTTACTGAAATAAAGCCAGCAAGGATTGGACTTAAATATCTCCTAGTCTTTGTAGATACTTTTTCAGGATGGGTCGAAGCCTTCCCCATGAAGAAAGAAACGGCTCAGCTGGTGGTCAAAAAGATCCTAGAAGACATTTTCCAAGGTTCAGCCTGCCTAAGGTAATAGGGTCCGATAAGTGACCGGAATTCATGGCCCAGGTAAGTCAGGGATTTGCCAGGACCCTGGGGATTAATTGGAAGTTACATTGTGCTTATAGACCCCAGAGCTCAGGACAGGTAGAAAGGATGAATAGAACCATCATAGAGACCTTAACGAAATTAAGCTTGGAGACTGGCATAAAAAATTGGACTATGTTCCTACCTTATGCACTGTTTTGTGCAAGAAATACCCAGTCTTCCTCTTTGTGTAACCTCACCCCTTATGAAATTCTCTATGGTGCCCCTCCTCCAGTAAGGGACCTAACCCCAACTAGGAGACTTAATGATTCCTTTCACACCCCCTTGCTTGACAGACTTAAAGCCCTTGAACAAAACCAGCACCCAGCGATACCTGTGGAAACAGTTGGCCTCTGCTAATCAGCCTGGAGATAAGGGAACCCCACATCGATATCAAGTGGGAGAGTTCATCTACGTGAGATGTCATCAGGTGTCATCCCTGGAACCCTGCTGGAAAGGACCATACCAGGTGCTGCTTATAACACCCACAGTGGTGAAAGTGGATGAGATCACTTCATGGATCCATACCTCCCATCTCATGCCTGCACCCTGTACAGACTCCGGCTGGAAACTGAAACAGACTGGTAACCTTCTCAAGTTGCGTGTCCGTCGTGTGGGTAGGGCTATGGATTCTTCCCCTGACCATCAGCAGTCCTAATCCCCATCAGCCTGTTCAGCAACAATGGCAAGTTATAAATCCTACTGGGCAAGTAGTGTGGTGTATTTCACATACAGCCCCCTTATGGAATTGGTGGCCATCTCTCCCCCCGGACATTTGTCAGCTTTCCATAGGCCTCTCTGACTGGGATCTCCCTGACATAGAGGACCCCACACAGATCCCACTCAAACCCAAACCAGGGCAACATAGACCACTTTACCCCATGAATTATGGATGTCATCTCCCCAAGCTCATGTGTAAACTAGCCAGTCAAGACTGTTATGTGTGCCCAAACCTGTGGAGGACCCAGTGACTTTTATTTTAGATCATGGGGTTGTGAACAAACGGAAGCTGCATGGTGGAACCCAAACTCCCCAGACAGCATGATTTGGGTAGGATGAAATGACACCTGGATTGATCCCAAGAAATGTGCCGCTAGCCAAGTGGTGTCAAAAACTTGCTGTGGAAAGAAAAGTCTATGTTACCCCCTCAATATAACTTTCACTTCCAAAGGAAGGGGCTACCTCAGAACAACATGGCCTATGAGAAATACGTGGGGAATGCAATTCTATATTTATGGCCCCAGTTATGACTTTGGTCTCTGGTTCACCATCCAGCTTAAAAAGAAAGAAAATCCCACAGCAATAGGGCCCAATCCTCTCAAGCCAGGAATTAAGCCTCCTAAACCTCCCATGCCTAGATCTACCAGAACCCCTCTACCATCTCATAATTCCCGGTTTCCGTCTTTGCCTACTTCCCCAGTCCAGAGTACAGCTGACTCCACCCCCTGGGAACTAATTAAAGGAATGTTTATGGTACTGAACTCCACACAGTCAGAACTCATTGCTTTTCAGCCCAGGTATTTGACAGCTCTGTAAATTATTGTGTAATGGTGCAGATACTCCCCAGGGTGCTCTATCATGATGCAGAATCATTCGAAGGTCTACTTGGGGGACAAACAACCCAATTTCACCGGGAGCCATTGTCCCTTACTCTAGCCATCCTATTGGGGATAGGAGCTCCTGCAGGAGTGGGTATGGGAACAGCTGCTATGATCTGTGGGTCACAACAATTGGCCCAATTAGAAACATCAATAGATCAAGACTTGAAGACGTTAGAAACCTCTATCACAGTGCTGCAGAAATCCTTAAACTCTCTCTCTCTGCATTTGTTTTACAGAACAGGGGAGGACTAGATTTCCTCTTCATGAGGGAGGGGGTCTCTGTGTGGCACTGAGAGAATACTGTTGATTTTATGCTGACCCTACTGGAGTTGCAAAATAATCCATGAGTAAATTAAGAAAATAACTTGAATAGCACCAGAGAGAAAGGGAGATTCAACAAGGGTGGTTTGAGTCATGGTTTACCCAGTCCCCCTGGTTAACTACACTCCTATCAGACTTAGCTTGACCCCTGATCATCCTTAAGGTGTTGCTAACTGTGGGACCTTGTTTGCTTAACCGCATAGTTTCCTTTCTCCAGGCTCAGATTGGGTAGGTAAAACTCATGCTAATCAGACAGAAATATGCTCCACTGGCAGAAATAGAATTTGAGACGCCAGAATAATTATGAATCATTACTTTTAAGATTAAAAGTAGTCAGAAAAAGGAGTGGGAAATGAAAGAATAAAATATATTGAAATTGAAATGTAAAGAACCAGGTTTTGTAAAGCTTTCAAGCTGTACTCAGAACCTGAAATTCCTTTGGCACTTAAGACAATTCCCAAATCTTCCTATTAGATGTGTGTTGAAATCTTCCCTGACCAGCTAGATACTTAACACCCCTTCCCAGAAACCATCCAGATCTGCACGTATACATTTCAGGGCTTCAACCAATCAGTTTAAATGTTAACCCCTCCTCAGGGCTGACCAATCACCCACTGCACTACCTGTTCCTGCCAATGAATGTGCTAATCATGTTTTAGAGTTGTTATTTGATTTTGCTGGGGTATAAGATGATTTTCTAAAAGAGGCTATGATGTATGTAAAAACCCTGCCCTCTCCATAGAATGTATATAAACTCTGCTCAAGTTGTTCTTGGGGCTCTTTGTTCTTTGCTACTCTGAAGTGAGCTCTGAGCCCCAGCATGCTGGACCCACAATAAACCCTTTTGCGGTGACATGAGACAGTCTCTTGGTGGTCTTTTCCTAAGACGTTCATCCAAACTTTTCAGTTCCTGACTTCCATCAAGTGAGAATAGGGATCCTTTGGGTCAAAAGAGTTCTTCAAAGTCCTACAGTGGATAGTCCATAGGGGCTTGGGTTTTCTCATGACTCCAAATCACATAAAGAATCAATACCTGACAGTCAGTAGGCCTCAAATTGAAGGAGCAGGGCAGTATTAACGGCAGGGCTATTTGATCATTCCTGGTTCAAAGGAAGGGTGTACACGCCACCCTGATGTTAGGCAAATGAGGGGCAAAAGAGCTTATTTTGGACACTGTCTTGGGCTGCACGCCTTATGGAAACTTTCAGCCAGAGGTTATGATGAGTGTCTGTATGGAAGAATATGAGGCCCATGTTGGAGTGTTTTGATTTAATTGCGGTCATTTGTGTGGCGGTTGGAAGAGATGACTGGGTCCTCTTGGGCCTGAACACTGGTGTGATTCCCCTTAGAGACTGAGTGCTGGAACTGACCTCAGAGAAGTGTTGCCATGAATTGTGTTGGGATTTTAGGAGGCCTCGCATGAGAGTTGCCCTTGGAAAATGCGATCAGGGTCGCTTTCCACAGAGACTGGAAATCTCAGCCAGGATATCACATGATTTTATTCTGAAAGACTTGGCAACCATAGTTGAGAGTCAAAACACACATGGACCTCAAATTGTAGACCTCAATGGGCCTGGCTTCATGTGACCTTCTGGCCACTCTTTGGGAACCCTTGCCTGTGAGAGTTCTCCAGATCTTTCATTGAAATGAGCTTTCTCACCATTTAAGGGTTCCTAAATAAATTGAAATCCACAGTGCCTCCAATTTCATCCTTGAAAAATGGCTATATAAATACCATTAAATTTTTGAAATTTCAATGACCTGGTGGCACTGGAGAAACTTTGGATGTCTTCTTGCTGATCATGAGTATACCAGAGAGTGCCTTGATTGACTGGGTTTCCTGAAAATGGTGTAGAACAGAGAAGCCTATAGGTTGGATCCTGCTGAGTAGTGGGCCTAGAGAAGTGGTGGGCATATGTGCGATAAAACATCTGTGGTAGGGGAATGAGGATCTACCATTGGATTCCAAATTGCTTGGGACTGACATGGTGCAGCCAGCATAAATTTCTATTTAAAGGCATCTTGATATATGGAGAGGTTTCAAGGCAATGTTCAGAATCAGCTTGCTATGTTCAAGGGGGTAAACTATGTGGGATAGAAACCTGGTTGGTGCGTTCTCCTGCAGAACCTGACCCACCACACGTGACATAACTCCCACCAGCACTGTGTCCCAGTTGAGCTCCATGTATTTGGTGAAGCAAATACCAAACTCCCAGTGCAGGAGCAAGAAACACAATGGAGAGTGGAAGAACAACAAATGACTATACAGTCCACACAGGGAGACACTTAGCCACCAGTGGCCACAGTATACCTACAAAAAGAGAACCCAGCACTCATCCCTCATGTTCATTGGAATATTACAATTTATGTCCTCCAGGTCACATAGATGCTGACCCAGCTTTGATCATCTCACTAGAACGGAAGTGAAAGCTCCTGACAACAACATATATTTCAAGTGCCCAAACTCAGAGGCAGTTTCTCAAGAAGTCATTAGGCCAACAGAGCTCCATTATTGTGGAGTGTTTACCCTGTCCCTTACTTTTGGAAACTCCTCTACCACGTCCATGGTTGTGAAATCCTTATCATATTCCATTCCAGATAATTATTCACAGATTTTCTAACACTTCTCCTCTAATTGTGTCTTACTTGGGGTGAAGGTAATGTCAAGGGATTGTTCTGGATGAAAGTGGGAAGATTTTTGTGTAGCACATATTTGCATACACATTGGATACATTTTCCAATTTTCCATTCAAAATACTGAATCCCTGACATTAACACATACTGTACTAGACTCTGAATACTAATCCTAATATGTTGGAGAAAAATAACCCAAAAAGAATAGAACTACAAGCAGTTCAGAGGAGGCATAGTGTATAGTTGGACTTGCCTTTTGCATAATATAGGGTAGGAGTTATAAATCTAGTCAATTTTTTTTTGAAATAGTTCTCTATATGTTTTTAACGCCTATTCAGGACCTGTATTTTTATATGCACATATAGAATCCTACCTGTTACCACACGTTCATTCTTGTGTGGTGGCTGAATTGGCAGATACAAATTCTGACAAGGGATCACTCCTTCTAAACGCTGTTGGAATTGAAAATTCAACCAATGTGTGAGCTTCCTAGTTGAACAACATTATACATAAATCCATGTTCAGTAAAATGAATTTATTTGGATCTGTGCATGATGTATATTTCTTGGTGATTTTCAATTGACATATAGTGCTACTTTTTAATGTCTGTGTATATGTGTGTGTGTGTGTGTGTGTGTGTGTGTGTATACACACACACACACACACACACACACACACACACTCTCCAGATTATTCAAAATGTGAAATATATGTGTCTTATTTTACACATCCTAAATTTTTTATATTAATGAATGTGGATTTATAATCATCTTTTCACAAGATTATTCTGAGAAATATTCACATACCTTACTAGACTCTGACAACTAATCCTAAGATGATGGAGAAAAATAATGCAAACGGAATAGAAATACAAGAAGTTCAGTGGAGGCATGGTGTATGGTTGGACTTGCCTTTTGCATGATAAACGGTAGGTGTTATAAATCTAGTAAATTTTCAATTGAAATAATTCTCCATGTGTTTTTAATATTAACAAATATGTGAATTCCTGTATCCCTTTCTCTGTATCCTATTCATCACATGTATTTTTACATGCACTTATAGAATCCTACCTGGTATCACAGGTACATTTTTGTGAGGTGGCTGACTTGGCAGATACAAATTCTGAAGAAAGATCACTCCTCTTAAACGCTGTTGGAAACGAAAATTCAACCTATGGTTGAGTCCCCTGGTAGAACAACAATATACATAAATCCATGTTCAGTAAAATATATGTTTTGTCATCTGTGGATGATATATATTTAATGATGAATTTTGATTGGCATATATATTACTACTTTTTCATGTCTCTGTGTGTGTTTTGTGTATATATAAATATGTGTATATATATATACAAATATACACTCTCCAGATTTTTCAAACTATGAAATATATGTGTCTTATTTAAATTCTCTAAATTCATTCATGTTCATGGACTTGGATTTATAATCAACTTTTCACAAGATTATTCTCAGAAATATTCATCCACCTGAAAAACATATTTGTATCCTAGTACTGAACACTAAGTTGAATGAATGGTGCATACAAAAACTAATATTTCTACAGTAACTGACCCAGTTTAACATCAATGCAAGTAGATTCCAATGGGACAAGGTGTGTATTTTGATGTTCAATTTTATTCAACACTGGTACTTAATATTTCTTCATATAATGGACATCATAGGATATATATTTCATCCACAAATTCACAAATTTATGGGCATTTGTTTCACTTACAATCAATTCCTGCTTTTGAACACATTTATTTCTCCAGGTGTCTTGATTGGTCTTTTCATTAGACTTCTTTCCAAACACATTATTTTCGATTTCCATAATCAATTTTGAAGCAAAACTCACACACACTTCATGATAAACCATAACCCTAATATTACCAATAGATCTATAACTGGTTTGAATGAATGTATGTACATAAATATAAAATTTCCTGTATATTTTCAGATATCAATTCAATCCATTATTTAAAGTTGAAAACAGTGATACTATTTATTCACAGTATGGTTTAGTCATGCATTATCTCTATATTCATAGACACAGGGTGCACCTATATGTACCCCCAATACTAATTTATATGTCTTCAATATATTGCTCCTAGAAATGGTGGAAGAAATACTCATGTCATCTGATCTACATATATATTTTATCAGTGTAATATTCTGGACACAAAAAAAGCAAATGTCAAACTTATGTTTGTACCAAATCCTAAATAGAAAGTGTGCATGGCTTACTAAAAACATCCATGTCCAGGTTGCCTAATTCTCTCAAATGTTTATCCTATTGGTGACGACGTATTTGTTTCTTCCTAAGATTATATATTCAATCTCAAGCCTGTTGAATATGTCTAATCCTATCACTCAATATACACTTTGCCTGATTTCCTAATGTCTCTATTGATATCTGCTTTCCTACATATTTTTCCCAGTTCATCACTGTGACCGACTCTTCACATGTGCTGACATTTACATTCACTCTCTAACCAAAACTCTATTGCTAAAGAACTTTTGGTTCAAATCCTATACTCACTTTTCTATCTAAACCAACACTATCTTCCTAATCCTATCGACTATCCCTTTTTGACTGGATGTTCTCTTAGACATTCAATCAACCAAGGTACATGGTCCTTTGCCATTGTTTATCTATTTATTTGAGACATCTGTGCAGAACATAGTTCAAAGGTAAGTATCCCACTAAAGTGACCAATGCCCTTCTGGGCTTCAAATCTTACCTAGAATTCTGTTTTTATACTTATATTTCACCTCTATATTATTAAATATCACAGAATACCAATACCATTATTCAACCAGCAGAATGATTCCTAACCCTAATCAAACCTGTTATTAACCCTAACCATACACTGTTCCCTAATCTAACTTTACAAAAGAGCAGGCACAGAGTTGGTCTTACAATACAGGAATATAGGGAATCTTTCACCTGCTGAGAAGCTCAAAGGTCCATGTAGATATGATCCCTGGAGAAGATGTAGGAAACTATGAAGGACCTGAGAAAGCAAAAGTCCTATTACATAGCAAAAAAAACCTGGTCAGGACGAAGGGATGTGTCTGAATCAGCCTCTATCTTTTTAATGTAGAGAAGATAAACCAAACCAGGCCTGTGTGGAGAGCTGTTCAAAGTGCCTATGGTTAATATAACATTCTAACTTGTGAAATTGTCACAGGAAATAGGGGCAGCCTCCATCTCATAAGACCGTTTGAAGAAACTGTTAGGACAAAGTGGTTGCCAAGGCAGTGACCTCATTCAGTTTCTGAAGGAAGTGACCTTACCTAATTTCCTTGGTGATGGAACTCTCTGAACTTGGAATCCAGGAAGCCAGGCACTCAGAGGCAGGCCCAGTCTCAGTCCCAGTGGTCTCACTTGTTTAGACTTACCAAGGACAGAGTCCGTATTTCTTGGTAAATACTGATGTGAGTATGGCCAAATGCCAGGAGAGCTCTGAAGAGCGGCCTTTCCTTAGAACGCAGGTAGTGGCTCACTGCTGGGCCCTGACAACTTCACAGAGTTGGCCAAGTAGACCAGATCTTAGACAGGACAGGCCATTTCGGGGGAACAAAAAATGTCTCACCAGTCAGAGGACTCTCTGGATAGTCACATACCTACTTGGGGGAAAAAGGTACCTTTGTGGGTATGGGTGTGAGTTTGTGGTTTTGTCTCATGTTCTAAGAATAGGTAGAAAAGGCAGTTTGTTTGGTTTGGAATGGACTGTGTCTAGTAAGTCCTTTGACAAGGCGAGTGTTTCTATGTCTGTGTATCCCACTGTGTCTGTGGTTGTAGATATTAGAAAAGAGAATGCATCAATGGATGTGTTATGTCTAGTAGAAAGCTTCTCAGCATTCATACTCCCTAATTTATGAATGGACTGTGGCTTGCCTTATAGATGTACAACACCTACAATCTTCCTAAGTTCCTGTATTCTTCCTGATTTTGGCCTCTCTCTAGAATAGGCTCATGATTTTGTTTCCACGTTATGTACCACCTCCAAGCTCTGTGACATGGCTATGTACTGGATAGCTGAAGGGAATGGGAGCATATAGAAAACTCAGATATCAGTGTGACTAGGAGAGTCTCAGTGGAGAAACCCTGCTTTGGGTCTTTTGCTTACCTATTTGTCCGTTGCCCTGAATGTCAGGAAGGTCTTTGCCTCAGGTCCCCCCTTTGTGAAGCCTGAAGAAAACAGTTTTCAGATGCAAATGAATGGGCATCACCTTGGGCTCTTTGCTTAATTGCTTTGGAATGGGATGTGTCTGAATCAGCCTCTTGGTTCTGTGTGAGGCTGTGGCTTAGATTCTCAGCACCTGTTGGGTCTAAAGAAAGATCCCATGTGTGCATTCAAAACGAAAATGGCCAAAAGAGCAGTCATTGTGCATGAAGTCTCTCACCTTCCTCTGTAATGTTCCTTCCTCCGTCAAGTGAGAATAGGGATTCCTTGGGTCAAATGAGTTCTTCAAAGCTCTGTAGAGTCTAGCCCATAGGTGCTTGGGTTTTCTCATAACTCCAATTCACATAAAGAATCTAAACTCCACAGTCAGTAGGCCACAAATTGGAGAAGTGAAGCAGTATTAACAGCAGGCATATTTAATCACTCCTGGTTCACAGGAAGGGAGTTCAGGCCTTTAGGCAAATGAGGGGTAAGGGAGCTTCTTTTGGACACTGTCTTGGGCTGTGCCTCTCAAGTAAACCTCCAGCAAGAGGTTATTATGAGTGTCTTTATGGAAGAAAATGAGGGCTAAGTGGGAGTGTTTTGGTTTTAAATGTGATCACTTGTGTGGCGGTTGGAAGAGATGATTGGTTACACCTGGGCTTCAACTCTGGTGTGATTCCACTTAGAGACTGATTTCTGGAACTGACCTCAGAGAAGTATTGCAATGAATTGTGTTGGGATTTTAGGAGGCCTCGCATGAGAGTCACCCTTGGAAAATGAGTCTTGGCCCAGGGTTGCTTTCCACAGAGCACTGGAAATCTCAGCCAGGATATCACATTATTTTATTCTGAAAGACTTGGCAACCATAGTTGATTTGATTCTACCAAAGCCTAAATGGAAAGTGAACATAGATTACTAAAAACATCTATTTCAAGGTTGCCTAATGCTTTCAAATGTCAATCCTATTGGTAACTACGTATTTCTTTCTTTTTAGATTATATATTCAAACTCAATCCTGTTGAAAATGTCTAATCCTCTCACTCACTTTATACATTGCCTGATTTAGTAATGTCTCTATTGATATCTGCTTTTCTACATATTTTCCCCAGTTCATGATAGTGACTGACTCTTCATATGTGCTGACATATACATTCGCTCTCTAACTGAATCTCTATTGCTAAAGAACTTTTGGCCCAAATCATATACTCACTCTTCTTCCTAAACCTACCGACTATCTTTCAAATCCTAATGACTATCCTTTTTTGAGTGGATGTTCTCTTCTACATTCAATCTTCCAAGGTACAAGGTCCTATGCCATTGTATATCAAATTTTCTGAGACATCTGTGCAGAACATAATTCAAAGCTAAGTATCCCAATCAAGGGCCCAATGCCCTTCTGGGTTTTAAATCATACCTAGATTTCTGTTTTCATAATTATATTTCACCTCTACATTCTTGTAAATATCGCAGGTTCCCAATACAATTATTCATGGAGCAGAATGATTTCTAACCCAAATCAAACCTGTTATTAACCCTAAACATACACTCTTCCCTCAATCTCATTTTATAGAAGAGCAGGGACAGAGTTGTTCTTACAATACAGGAAAGTAGGGGACATTCAACCTGCTGAGAACCTCAAAGGTCCATGCAGAAATGATACCTGGAGAAGTTGTAGGCAGGTATGAAGGACCTAAGAGAGCAAAGGCCAATTTGCATGGCAAACAACCTGGTCAGGATGAAGGGATGTTTCTGAATCAGCCTCTCTCTTCTTATTGTGTAGAAGATGGACCAAACCAGGCCTGTGTGGAGAGCTGTTCCCGGGTGCCTATGGTTGATATACCATTCTAACTTGTGAAAGTGTCAGAGGAAGTAGGGACAGCCACCATCTCACTGGACCTTTGGAAGCAATTGTTAGGACAAATAGGTTGCCAAGGCAGTGACCTCATTCAGTTCCAAAGAAAGTGACGTACCTCATTTCCTTGGTGATGGAACTCTCTGAACTTGGTATCCAAGAAGCCAGGCACCCAGAGGCATTCCCAGGCCCAGTCCCAGTGGGCTCACTTGTGTGGATTTACCAAGGACAGTTAGTCTTTCTTGGTACCTACTGATCTGAGGATGGCAAAATGCCAGGAGAGCTCTGAAGAGGGACCTTTCCTGATAAAGCAGGTAGTGGCTCACCACTTTTTCCTGACAACTTCACAGTGTTGGCCAAGGAAACAAGAGAGGGTACAGGCCATTTCGGGGGAACATAGTATGGCCCACCAGTCAGAGGACACATCGGATAGTTAAAGACTTACTTGGGGGAAGGAGGTGCCTTTGTGAGTGTGGGTTTGTGGTTTTCTCTCATGTTCTGAGAATAGGTAGGAAAGGCGTTTTTTTTGTTTTGTTTTGTTTTGTTTTTTTTTTGTTTTTTTTTGGAGTGAACTGTTTCTAGTAAGTCCTTTGACAAGGTGAGTGTTTCTATGTCTGTGTATCCCACTGTGTCCTTGGTTGTAGACACGAGAAAAGACAATGCAACAATGGATGTGTCGTGTCTACTAGAAAACTTCCCAGAATTCATCCTGTCTAACTTATGAATGGAGTGTGGCTTTCCTTATGGATGGGCAAAACCTACTACCTTCCTAAGTCCCGTTTTTTCTTCCTGAATTCTGGCCACTCTCCAGAATAGGATCATGAATTTGTGTCCAAGATAGGTGCCAACTCCAATGTCTGTGACATGGCCATTTACTGGATAGCTGAAGGGAATGGCCAGTATCTCAGAAAACTCAGATATCAGTGTGACCAGGAAACTCTCAGTGGAGAAACCCTGCTTTGGGTCATTTGCTAACCTATTGTTCTGTTGCCCTGAATGTGAGGAAGGTCTTTGCCTCAGGCCACCCCTTTGTGAACCCTGAAGAAAACAGTTTTCAAATGTAAATGAATGGGCATCACCTTGGATTCTTTGCTTAATTTCTTTGGAATAGGATGTGTCTGAATCAGCCTCTTGGCCCTGTGTGAGGCTGTGGCTTATATTCTCAGCACCTGATGGATCTAAAGAAAGATTCCATGTGTGCATCCAAAACCAAAATTGCAAAATTTTCAGTCATTGTGAATGAATTCTATTGCCTTCCTCTGTTAGGTTCCTGAAATCCATCAAGTGAGAATAGGGATCCTTTGGGTCAAATGAGTTCCTCAAGTCTCTGCAGAAGGGCTTGTCTTTTCTCCTGATTCCAATTCACATAAAGAATCTAAACCCCATAGTCAGAAGGCCTCAAATTGGAGAAGCGGAGCAGTATTAAGGGCAGGCCTATTTGATCACTCCTGTTTTACAGGAAGGGTTTCCAGCCCACCCTGAATTTAGCCAAATGAGGGACATGGGAGCTTATTTTGGACACTCTCTTGGAATGTGCCCCTCATGGAAAGCTCCGACCAGAGGTTATGATGAGTGTCTACATGGAAGAAGATGGAAGCCATGTGGGAGTGTTTTGGTTTTAATTGTGTTCATTTGTTTGGCGGTGTGGAGAGAAGACTGGGTCAACCTGGGCTTCAACTCTGGTGTGATTCCCCTTAGAGACTGCGTTCTGGAACTGACCTCAGAGAATTATTGCCATAAATTGTGTTGGGATTTTATGAGGCCACGCATGAGAGTCGCCCTTGGAAACAGAGAGCTTGGCCCAGGGTGGCTTTCCTCAGAGTACTGGGAATCTCAGCCAGGATATCACAGGATTTTATTCTTTAATACTTGGCAGCAATAGTTGAGAGTCAAAACACACATGGACTTCATATTGGAGAACTCAATGGGCCTGGCTTCATGTGACATTTTGTCCACTCTTTTGGAAGCCTTGCCTGTGAGAGTTCTCCAGAGCTTTCTTTGAAATGAACTTCCTCAACATTTAATGGTTCCTGAATGAATTGAAACCCACAGTGCCTCCAACTTCATCCTTGAAAAATGGCTACATAAATACCATGAAATTTTTGAAATTCCCATGACCTGGTTGCACTGGAGAACCTTTGGATGTTCTGTTGCTGATCATGAGTGTACCAGACCATGCCTTGTTTGACTGGGTTTCATGAAAGTGGTGTAGAACAAAGATGCCAGTATATTGAAGCCTGCGGAGTAGTAGGCCAAGAGCTGTGGTGTGCAGGTGTGTAAAAAAATATCTGTGGTTGAGACATGTGGATCTCCCATTGACTTCCAAATAGCTTGTGGCTGACATGGTGCAGCCAGCAGGCTCTTTCTTGTAAAGGCATCTTTTTATATGGAGAGGTTTCAGGGCAATCTTCAGAATAGGGTTGCTATCGTCAAGGAGAAAGCTATGTGGGATAGAAGCCTGTTTGGTGCATTCTCCTGCAGACCTTGACAAACCACATATGACATAACTCCCTCCAGAACTGTGTCCCAGTTGAACTCCTTGTATTTCATGAAGCAAATACCAAACTCCCAGTGCAGGAGCAAGAAACACCATGGAAAGTGGTGGATGACCAAATGGCTTCACAGTCCACACGGGGAGACACTTACCCACAGTGGCCACAGTTTACATACAAATGGAGAATTCGGCACTGCTGTCTCATGTTCATTGGACATAGATGCAGGGTCAGCTTTGATGTTCTCACTACAAAGGAACATAGTTTCTGACAAGCTCCTGAGAACAACAAATATTTCAAGTGTCCAACCACAGAGGCAGTTTCTCAAGAAGTATTATTCCGGCAGAGCTTCATGTACGTGGAGTGTTTACCCTGTCCCTTAGTTTTGGAAATTCCTCTACCACCTCCAATGTTGCGAACTCCTGATCATTTTCCATTGCAGATATGTATTCACATATTTTCTAACTATTTTCCTCTAATTGTGTCTTACATGGGGTGAAGGTAATGTAAAGGCATTTTTCTGGATGAGAGTGGGAAGATTTTTGTGTAGAACATATTTGCATACACATTAGATACATTTTCCTATTTTCCATTTGACATACTGAATCCCTGACAATAACCCATACCCAACTAGACTCTTACTGATAATCCTAATATGATGGAGAAAAATAACCCAAACAGAATAGAAATACAAGCAGTTCAGTGGATGTATCACGTATATTTGGACTTGCTTTTTGCATAACAAATTGTAGGTGTTACAAATCTTGTCAATTTTAATTGATATAGTTCTCCATGAGTTTTTAAAGTTAACAACTATGTGAATTTATGTCTCCCTTTCTCTGTAGCCTATTCAGCACATGTATTTTTATATGCACATATAGAATCCTACCTGGTATCACAAGTACATTATTGTGAGTGCATGCATTGGCAGATACAAATTGTGAGAAGAGATAACCCCTCCTAAACGCTTTTGGAATTTAAAATTCAACCTATGGGTGACCTTCCTAGTGGAATATTATACATAAATCCATTTTTAATGAAATATAAATTTTTCCATCTCTGGAGAATATATATTTCATGATGAATTTCGATTGGCATATATATTGCTACATTTTAATGTCTGTGTGTGTGTGTTTTGTATATATATATATATATATATATATATATATATATATATATATATATATATACTGTCCAGATTTTTCAAAATATAAAATATATGTGTGTTATATACACTCCCTGAATTCATTCATGTTCATGTATGTGGATTTATAATCAACTTTTCACAAGATTTTTCTCAGAAATATTCATCCACGTGAAATACATGTTTGTTTCCTAGTACAACAAACTCACTACAGTGAATGGTGGTTACAGATCCTAATATTTCTACACTAACTGACTCAGTTTAACATCAATGCAAGTAGATTCCTATGGGACATGGTGTGTATTTTGAGGTTCATTTTCATTCAACACTGGTATATTACTATTTCTTAAGTTTTTGAACATGATAATATATATATTTCATCCACAAGTTCACAAATTTATAGGCATTTGTTTCAGTTTCCATCATTTCCTGCTTCAGAACACATGATTTCCTCCAGGTTTCTTGACTGGCCTTTTCATGAAACTTCTTTCCAAACACATTATTTTCGATTTTCATAATCAATTTTAAAGCAAACCTCACACACTCTTCATGATAAAGCATAACCCTAAAATTACCATTAGATGTATAACTGGTTGTAATGAATGGATGTATATCAATATAAAATTTCCTGTATATTTTCAGATATCAATTCAATCCATTATTTAAAGTTGGAGCCAGTTATATTATTTATTCACAGTATGGTCTATTCATGCATTTTCTCTATATTCAGAGACACAGGGCACACCTATTTTTACTCCCAATACTAATTTATATGTCTTCAAAAACTTGTTTGCAGAAATGGTGGAAGAAATACTCATGTTCCCTGATGTACATATACATTTTATCACAGTAATATTCTGGACACAAAATGCAAAGTCACATTTATTATTGTACCAAATCCTAAATGGAAAGTGAGCATGGATTACTAAAATCATCCATCTCCAGGTTGCCTAATGCTCTCAGTTGTAAATCCTATTGGTGACTATATATTTGTTTCCTCCTAAGATTATATACTCAACCTCAAGCCTGTTGAAAATGTCTAATCCAATCACCCACTTTATTCTTTTCCTGATTTCCTAATATCTCTATTGATATCTACTTTCCTACATATTTTCCCCAGTTCATCTTTGTGACTGACTCTTCACATGTTCTGACATTTACATTCACTCTCTACTCGAAACCCTCTTGCGAAAGAACTTATGGTCCAAATCATATACTCACTCTTCTTCCTAAACCTACCGACGATCATCCTAATCCTACCGACTATCTTTTTTTGACTCGATGTTCTCTTCTACATTCAATTATCCAAGGTACAAGGTCCTATGCCATTGTATATGGATTTATCTGAGATAACTGTGCAGAACATAATTCAAAGATAAGTATCCAACTCAAGGGCCCAATTTGCCCTTCAGGGCCTCAAATCTTAATTAGATTTCTGTTTTCATAATTATATTTCCCCTTTCTTGTAAATATCACAGGTTTCAAGTACCATTATTCATCCCACAGAATGATTCCTAACTCAAATTGAACATGCTATTAACCCTAAACATACACTGTTCTCTCAATCTAACTTTACAGAAGAGCAGGATCAGAGTTGGTCTTACAAAAGAGGAATGTAGGGGATCTTCCACCTGCTGAGAACCTCAAAGGTCCATGCAGAAATGATCCCTGGAGAAGTTGTAGGCAGCCATGAAGAACCTGAGAGAGCACAAGTCATCTTCCATGGCAAACATCCTGGTCAGGATGAAGGTTTGTGTCTGAATCAGCCTTTCTCTTCTTAATGTAGAGAAGATGGACCAAACCAGACCTGTGTGGAGAGATGTTCCTGGGTGCCTATGGTTGATATACCATCCTAACTTGTGAAAGTGTCACAGGAAGTAGGGGTAGCCTCCATCTATTGGGACCGTTGAATGGAACTGTTAGGACAAAGTGGTCGCCAAGGTAGTGACCTCATTCTGTTCCTGAATGAAGTGACCTACCTCACTTTCTTGGTGATGGAACTATCTGAACTTGGGATCCAGGAATCCAGGCACCCAGAGCGAGTGGCAGTCCCAGTTCCAGTGGGCTCAGTTTTTTGAAATAATCAAGGACAGTGTCAGTCTTCCTTGGTACCTACTTATGTGAGGATTGCCAAATGCCAGCAGCGCTCTGAAGAGTGTACTTTTTCAGAAAGCATGTAGTTGTTCATCACTTGCTCCTCACAACTCCTCAGAGTTGGACAAGGAGACCAGATCTGAGACAGGACAAGCCATTTCGGGAAAACATAGTAGGGCCCACCAGTCATAGGACACTCCTGATGGTCACAGACCTATTTGTGAAAACGAGGTGCCTTTGTGGGTGTGGGTGTGAGTTTGTGATTTTGTCTCATGTTCTGAGAATAGGTAGGAAAGGTGGTTTGTTTGGTTTGGAGTGGACTGTGTCTGGTAAGTCCTTTGAGGAGCCGAGTGTTTCTATGTCTGTCCATCTCTCTGTGACCTTGGTTGTAGATATTAGAAAAGAGAATGCATCAATGAATGTGTCCTGTGTACTAGAAATCTTCCCAGAATTCATCCTACCCAATTTATGAAAGGAATTCAGCTTTCCTTATGGATGGGCAATGCCTACTATCTTCCTAAGTTCCTCTTTACTTCCTGAATTTTGCCACTCTCCAGAATAGAATCATGGTTTTGTGTCCAAATTATTTACCACCTCCAATCTCTGTGACATAGCCATGTACTGGATAGCTGAAGGAAATTGGAGCATCTCAGAAAACCCAGATATCAATGTGACCAGGAAAGTCTCAGTGGGGAAACCCTGATTTGGGCCTATTGCTTACCTATCTGTTGCCCTTAATGTCAGGAAGGCCTTTGCCTCTGGCCACACCTTTGTGAAGCCTGAACAAAACAGTTTTCAAATGGAAATGAATGGACATCACCTGTGGCTCTTTGCTAAATTGCTTAGGAAAGGGATGTGTCTGAATCAGCCACTTGGCCCTGTGTGAGGCTGTGGCTTAGATTCTCAGCACCTGATGGATCTAAAGAAAGATCCCATGTTTTCATCCATAACCAAAATGGCAAAAAGTGCAGTAATTGTGGATGAAGTCTCTCGCCTTCCTCTGTAAGGTTCCTGACTTCCATCAAGTGAGAATAGGGATCCTTTGGGTCAAATGAGCTCTTCAAATCCCTGCAGAGTCTAGCCCATAGTTGCTTGCGTTGTCTCATGACTCCAAATCACATACATAATCAATACATGACAGTGAGTAGGCCTCAAATTGGAGAAGCACAGCAGTATTTAGGGCAGGCCTATTTGATCACTCTTGTTTCACAGGAAGTGTTTCCAGGCCACCCAGACTTTAGGCAAATGAGGGTCAAGGAAGTCTATTTTGGACACTGTCTTGTGCTGCACCCCTCATGGAAACATACAGCCAGAGGTTATGATGAATGTCTATATGGAAAAAGATGAGGGTCATGTGGGAGTGTTTTGGTTTCAATTGTGGTCATTTGTGTGGCAGTTGGAAGAGATGACTGGGTCCACCTGCTCTTGAACTCTGGTGTGATTCCCCTTAGAGACTGAGTTCTGGAACTAACCTCAGAGAAGTATTGCCATGAATTGTGTTGGCATTTAAGGAGGCCATGCATGAGAGTCACTATTGGAACCTGAGATCTAGCCCCAGGTGGCTTTCCAGAGAGCACTGGGAATCTCAGCCGGGATATCACATGATTTTATTCTGAAAGACTTGGCAGCCATATTTGAGAGTCAAAACACACATGGACCTCACATTGTAGACCTCAACAGGCCTGCCTTCATGTGACCTTTTGGACACTCTTTGGGAAACCTTGCCTGTTATCGTTCTCCAGAGCTTTCATTGAAATGATCTTCCTCACCATTTAATGATTCCTGAATGAATTGAAACCCACAGTGCCTCCAACTTCATCCTTGAAAAATGGCTAGATAAATAAAATGAAATTTTTGAAATTCCCATGACCAGGTGGCACTGGAGAACCTTTGGATGTCCTGTTGCTGATCAAGAGTGTACCAGACAGTTCCTTGATTGACTGGGTTTTATGAAAATGGTGTAGAACAGAGATGGGCCTAGAAAGTGGTGTGCAGTTGTGTGATAATACATTTGTGTTGTGGCCATGTAGATCTGCCATTGGCTTCCAAATTGCTTGTGACTGACATGGTGCAGGCAGAAGACCCGTATATGTAAAAGCATGTTTTTATATGGAGAGGTTTCAGGGCAATGTTAAGAATCAAGTTTCTATGCACAAGTTGGCAAGCTATGTGGGAAAGAAGCCTGGTTGGTGCATTCTCCTGCAGACCCTGACCCACCGCAAGTGACAGAACTCCGTCTAGCACTGTGTCCCTGTTGAACTTCTTGTATTTTGTGAAGCAAATACAAAACTCCCAGTGCAGCAGCAAAAAACACCACGAAAAGTGGAAGATGACCAAATGGTTCCACAGTCCCCATGGAGAGACACTTAGATCCATGTGGCCACTGTTTACCTACAAAGAGTGAATTTAGAACTGCTGCCTCATGTTTACTGGAAAATAAGAAACCATATCCTTCAGGTCACATAGATGCAGACCCAGCTTTGATGGTCCCACTACAAAGAAAGCTAAAGCTCCTGAAAATAACATATATTTCAAGTTTCCAACCTCAGAGGAAGTTTCTCAAGATGTCTTTAGGCTAGCAGACCTCCATGTTTGAGGAGTGTTTACCATGTCCCTTACTTTTGGAAACTCCTCTACCACCTCCAAGGTTGTGAACTCCTGAGAATTTTCCATTCCAGATATGTATTCACAGATTTTCTAACACTTCTGTTCTAACTGTGACTTACTTCAGACGAAGGGAATGTCAAAGCTTTGTTCTGGATGAGAGTGGGATGATTTTTGTGTAGCACATATTTGCATACACATTGGATTCATTATCGTATTTTCCATTTGAAATATTGAATCCCAGACAGTAACCCATAACAAACTAGACTCTGACTACTAATCCTAATATGATGCAGTAAAATAACCCAAACAGAATAGAAATGCAAGCAGTTCAGTGGAGGCATGGTGTAGAGTTGGACTTGACTTTTGCATAAAAAAGGGTAGGTGTTATAAATATAGTCAGTTTTCTGTTGAAATAATTCTCCATGTGTTTTTAATGTTAACAAATATGTGAATTCCTGTCTCCCTCTCTCTGTAGCCTATTCAGCACATGCATTTTTATATACACATATAGAATACTACCTGGTATCACACGTACATTTTTGTGAGGTGGCTGACTTGGCAGATACAAATTGTGAGAAGAGATCACTCCTCCTAAATGCTGTTGGAACTGAAAATTCAATGTATGGGTAAACTTGCTAGTTCAACAACATTATGCATAAATCTATCTTCAATAAAATGAATATTTTTGGATCTGTGTATGATATATATTTCATGGTGAATTTCGATTGATATATATATTGCTATTTTTAATGTCTCAGTGTGTGTGTGTGTGTGTGTGTGTGTGTATACACACACACTCTCCAGATTTTTCAAAATATGAAATGTATGAGTCTTATTATACACTCCCTAAATTAATTAATATTCATATATGTGGATTTATAATCAACTTTTCACAAGATTATTCTCAGAGATATTCATCCACCTGAAATAAATATTTCTTTCCTAGTACTGAAAACTAACTTCAGTGAATGGTGCATACAAATCCTAATATTTCTACAGTAACTGACCCAGTTTAACATCAATTCAAGTAGATTCCTATGGGACATGATGTGTATTTAACGTTAATTTTTGTCAACACTGGTACATTACTATTTCTTCAATTAATGCACATCATAGGATATATATTTTATCTACAAGTTAGCAAATATTTAGGCATTTGTTTCACTTTAAATCACTTCCTGCTTCAGAACACATGTACACTTCCGGGTTTCTTGACTGGTCTTTTCATGAGACTTCTTTCCAAACACATTATTTTCAATTTCCATAATCACTTTCGAAGCAATACTCACACACTCTTCATGAGAATCCATAACCCTAATATTACAATTAGATATATAACGGGTAGGATTAAATGTATTATATCAATATAAGATTTTCTGTATATTTTCAGATATCAATTCAATCCATTATTTAAAGTTGGAACCAGTTACATTATTTATTCACAGTATTGTCTATTCATGCATTATCTCTATATTCATAGACACATGGTTCACCTATTTCTATCCCCAATACTAATTCATACATCTTCATTATATTGCTCCCAGAAATGGTGGAAGAAATACTACTGTCACCTGATCTACATATACATTTTATTACAGTAATATTCTGGACACACAAAGGAAAGTTCACACTTATGATTGTACCAATGTAAAGGTCGGGCGAGCATTGGAGGAAGAAACCAGGAAGAGACTGTCTCATGAAACAGCAAAGGGATTTTTGGGGGTCCAGCATGCTGGGGCTCAGAGCTCACTTGAATAGAGAAGAGACCCCTGAGAACAGCTTAAGCAGAGCTTATGTACTTTACTTGGTGAGGGCAGGGAGGGAAATTTATTGATTGGTCAGCTCAAGTGAGTGGTTTGAGTACCAAAGCGAGAGGGAGTACATTCTGCAGTTTGGCAGTTGGGGACAGCACATTCTGGGAACAAGATTAGCAAACTTTTCTCAAGATTTCAACAGTGTTTTGTAAAGCATACAGAAAAACAGGAATTACAAGTATCTATTTTATTAACCTTTCATTCCCCACTTCTCATTCTGGTTACTTTTAATCATAAAAGTGATCATTGGGGGGGTCTCTGATTTTATGTCTCCTAGTGAGGTATATTGTTGTCTGATTACCATAAGTTTAACTTATCCAATTTGAGCTTGTAGAAAAGAAACTACACGGTTGAGCAAACAGGTTCCTACAATTAGCATTAATATGAGGATTGTTAATGGACTGGCCCGGGTTGATAAAAGCGTAGGTAACCGGGGGACTATGTGAACAAAGACACAAACCAACCTTTATGTGCCCCTCTCCTTTGTTGATGCTCTTCAAGGCATCTTTTTAACTTACTCATAAATCTTTTTACAACTCCAGTATGGTTGGCATAAAAACAACATTCTTCCCTCAATGCAGCACAAAGGCCCCCTTCTCTCATGAAAAGGAGGTCCAACCCTCGCCTGTTCTGTAAAACAAATTCAGAGAGAGAGGTTTAAGAGAATGGTCTGAGAATGAGAAAGGAGAGATGTAAAAGAATAATGGGAAAGGGGTTTGGGATTTTCCAGGCAACAAAATATTGAGCAGTAGAACACGTAGAGCAGAGGAGAAGACAGGAGTGAGTATCCCAAAAAGCCTGTGAGCGATGCTAAATTTTTAGTAACCTGTTTTCACTGATGATAAAAAAACTTTAAAGGCCATTTTCATTACATCTTGGATAGGGTGCTGAGGGCTCTCCTTAGCTTTTTGAGCTTTGGTTTAGTTGGTAAGAGGACTTGGTGGGACCTGGTGAGGGCACTGACAGGAGAAGAGAGGAGTGAGTGGGTGGTTGGGTACCTTAGTACCTGTTACCTCAGCAAGGGGGCAATGGTCTAAGAACCGGCAGAGACTTCGGTTTTTGATCTAGTAATTGGAGGGGAGAAATCAGGTTGCTTATGTGGGAGTGACAGCAGAGAGTCTGGAGCAGAAAGCAGAGGGTGAGGATCTATTGGAGAAGTATAGTTCAGGATGTGAGTGAAGGAGGGAAAAGGCCTCCACATAGGGGAATTTCCTTCCACCCTTTGAGCACTTGCTGAAGTCAAAAAGGTCATGCAGAATTTGAGCATCTAGAGACCCCTCTGGGGGCCATCGGTTTTGGTTGTCTAATTGGTAATATGCCCAATGCTGAGTACTGAATTTGATGAGGAGTTTGGGTTCCACCAGGCAGCCCCTGTATGCTTACATCCCCATGACTTAAAGAAGAAGTCGGCTTTTCCCCCACACAGCCCTGGCTGTTTGTGGGTTTGATAGTCCGCTGAGCAAACATAGTAATCTAGGCTAGCCAACCTGCATCTGGCTGACGTGTCCCTACATCCATAATGTTTGTTTCCATTACGTATGGCACGGAAGAGATTTAATGGAATTTCATCAGGGATATCCCAATAGGAAAGACCTATAGCCAGCTGACAAATGTCTGGGTACAGAGATGGCCACCAGGTCCCTAAGGGGGCTGTATGCAAGATAGAGCATACTTCTTGTACAGTATGATTTGTGATCAGCCATCGCTGCTGAACAGGCTGATGAGGTTTAGGACTACTATTGGCCAAGGGGAGAGTCTATAGCCTTATCCACATGGCGAATACACAATTTGAAAGGATTACCAGTCATTTCTAGTTTCCAGCCAGAGTCTGGAGAGGGCGCAGGCTTGAGATGAGAGGCATGGATCCCGGAAGTGATTCCGTCTACCTTTACCACTGTAGGTGTTATAAGTAGCACCTGGTATGGTCCTTTCCAGCGGGGTTCCAGGGATGACACCTGATGTCATCTTATGTAGATGAAGTCTCTTACTTGATATTGATATGGAGTCCCCTCGTCCCCAGGTTGGTAGGTAGTGGCCAGCTGTTTCCACAGATATCACTGTCTTCTTTCAAGAACTTTAACTCTGTCAACTCAGGAGGTGTGGAAGGAATCATTAGGTCTTAGAGTTGGGGTTACGTCCCTTACTGGAGGAGGGACCATAGAGAATTTCATAGCGGGTGAGGTTACACAAAGAAACAGAGGGAGTATGAGTATTTCTTGCATGAAACAGTGCATAAGGCAGGAGCATAGTCCAAGCTTTTATGCTGATATCTAAGCTTAATTTTGTTAAGGTCTCTTTAATGCTTCTATTTATTGATTTTACCTGTCCTGAGCTCTGGGGTCTATAAGCACATTGTAACTTCCAATTAATCCCCAGGGTCCTGGCTAACCCCTGACTTACAAGGCCATGAACGCCAATCCATTATCAGACCCTATTACCTTAGGCAGTCCGTATCTTGGAAAATTATCTTTCAGGATCTTCTTGACCACAATTTGTGCCTTTTTTTGTGGGAAGGCTTCAATCCATCCTGAAAATGTACCTACAAAAACTTGGAGATATTTAAGTCCATACCATGCTGGCTTAATTTCAGTAAAGTCCACTTCCAAGAATTGTCCTGGTCTGGATCCTTCTAGGTGGTTAACTGCAGGAAACTTGGAAGGGTAAGCATTAACCAATTGACAGACCCGACAGGCTTTTGTTACTTGTTCAGTTATTTCCTTTCGCTCTGAGTTGGTTAGTGGAAAACTCTTTTCTTTATTCTTCAGGAATGCCTGAAGTTTCTTTGAACCAATATGAGTGAGTTGATGTACATTTTTAACGTACCATAGGGCTTTCTGAAAATGCAGGCTGGGCTCAGTGAAGTTGAGGATTTCAGTTTCAGTGTCATTAGATGTTGTCAAAAGCTTGCTGGTGCTCAGGGGTCCATTAGAATTGGGCATCTCCTTTTAACAGCGGGTATAAAGGAGCAGCTAAGGACGCAAACCAAGGTATCCATAACCTGCAAAAGCCAGCAGTCTCAAGAAACTCTCTGAATTGTCTGCTATTAGATGGGGGTGGTATATGCTCAATGGTTTCTTTTCTGGGCTCAGTGAGCCATCGTTTACTGCCCCTAAGGGAATAGCCCAGGAAGATTACTTCTTTCTGGCAAATTTGGGCCTATTTGGCAGAACCACTATACCCGAGTTGAGCAAGCTCGGAAAATAGTGCTTGGGTCCCAGACTCACAGTTTTCCTTGGTGTTGGCTGCCAGTAGCAGGTCATCCACATATTGAAGCAGGGTGACTTCAGGGTGCATAGTTCTGAAGTTGTTGAGATCTCTGGGGAGAGCTTCATCAAAGAGAGTGGGGGAGTTTTTGAACCCCTGTGGGAATCTAGTCCAAGTTAGTTGACCAGACGTTCTGGTTTCTGGGTCTACCCACTCGAAAGCAAATAGCAAATGACTATCTTTATGCAGACGCAAGCAAAAGAAAGCATTTTTTTTAAATACAGAACAGTATAGCAATTCCGCTCAGGGTTCAGAGTGCTAGGCAGATTGTACAGATAAGGTACCGTGGGGTGAATGTCCTGCACTCTGTTGTTGATCTCTCTTAGGTCTTGAACGAAGCGATAGACCCCAGTTCCTGGATTTTTTTTACTGGTATCATGGGTGTGTTCCAGTTTGAATGACCAGGCCTTAGGACCCCTAAGGCCAGATATTTCTGAATACGGGGCCTTATCCCATCTTTAGCTTTCTTGCTCAGAGGATATTTTTTGACATTGATTGGGTGGGCTGTAGTTATTAACCCCACTGTTATTGGAGGTTGTTTCATGGCTAGGCCTAACTCAGCAGTTTTTTCCTAGGTATCTGTAAAATCTGTTATCCATTTCTGGGGTAGCTTGCCTGTTTGATCAGTCTTGGCGGGGGGTGACGAGTTGATGTTCATCTTCTACTGACATAGTTAAAGCAATGACTATAGGAGTTTCTACTGAAGGTTTTAGAAATTTCCCTTGGGGGCCTTGAGGGTTAAAAGTTATTCTGACCTGGAGCTTGTTGAGCAGATCTCTGCCCATCAATGGGGGGGGGCATTCTGGGATTAGTAGATAGGAGTGATGGATTTTTCCTTTCCCCAGGACCATGGTCCTCTTAGTTGTCTAAGCCCCATATTTACTGCCATTAGGCCCTTGAACTAGAGTCCTTTTATTTGATAGACGGCCCAATGGTGTCTTAAGGGCTGAGTATACTGCCCCTGTGTCCACTTCAAAATTTACTCACTGCTGGCAAGTTCTTTGAGTTCTTTTGGCAGGGCCAGCTTCCTCCAGGGAAGGAGGGGCTGTGTGTGCCACGGGGTAGTCATCTGGAGAGAGCTGGGCTGGCCTAGATTCCTCCAATGGTGGAGAGTCTGAGTCAGCAGCAGGGGAATCACTTAGAGGGAGTTGGGGGTTGGGGGACGAGGACAGGGCATAAGGAGGGGGAGGAGAGTCCAGTAGAGTCTTGAGACTCAGGGGGAACAGAGGGTGGAGGAGGAGGAGCAGAGGGTTTGAGAGATAGAATCATGGGGGAAGCAGTAGGAGTGGGGGCAGGTTCAAGGAAAGGTTTCACCCATGGAGAAGGAGATTTGCAGAGGTCCTGCTAAGTTAAGATATATTGCTGTTGATCTGGATGGCTATGTGGCCCTGGCTGAAAGACAATATCTCTGAGTTTTTAAATTAGTGACAAGTTGAAACATCCTTCTGGGGGCCATCCGACTCCGAAGGTGGGTCATTCTGAGGCACAGAGTGTCTACCAGGTCCGGCGTTTTACTGAAAAAGAAAGATTCTGAGCCCTTAAGCAGACTTTGGTCCAGTGATCAAGGTTCAGGGACAGAGGCGTTGAAGTGCTCTGTCCCATATGAAAGATACACAAACAGTGAAACCAATGACACACGACACAGACAAGACAAGACAATAAAGACAGGCAATGGACGTCCAGTACTGAGACCAGGACAGAGTAGCCGGCAAAACCTGATGGGCTGGCAATACCGAATCCAAAACAAAATATCACTGAGTCGAGGAGACTATTGTTACTCGATTTCCCGAGACGTCCGGGGCGTCCCCCAGAGACATGACCTGTGGCTCTGTGACACGTCTGTCAGCCCCCCTCAGAGAGAGCTCATGCTCATCACTGATAGCCATTATGCCCATCCCTAACCTGAAACCTGAAACCAGAAAGAGGCACCTTACTCACCCTGAGAGGAGCCCATTGTCTGTCTTTCATCCACCACTGCTGGATCTCGCTGCGGCCCTCAGTTGTAAAGTTCGGGCGAGCGTTGGAGGAAGAGACCACCAACAGACTGTCTCATGCAACAGCCAAGGGTCCAGAATTCTGGGACTCAGAACTCACTTGAATAGAGCAGAGAGCCCTGAGAACAGCTTAAGCAGAGCTTATATACTTTCCTTGGAGAGGGCAGGGAGGGAAGTTTATGGATGGGTCAGGGCGAGTGGGCGGTTTGCGTGTAAATGGGAGAGGGAATACATTCTACAGTTTGGCAGTCCGGGACAGGACATTCTGGGAACAAGATTAGCAAAAAGTTTTCAAGATTTCAACAGTGTTTTGTTAAGCATACAGAAAAACAGGAAGTGACAAGTACCTATTTTATTTAATTTCACCAAAGCCTAAATGTAAAGTGAGCATGGATTACTAAAAACATTCTTGTCCAGGTTGCCTAATGCTCACAAATATCAATTCTCTTCGTGACTACATATTTGTTTTTTCCTAAGATTATATATTCAACCTCAACCCTGTTGAAAATGCCTAATCCTATGACTCACTTAATACTTTGCCTGATTTCATAATGTCTCTATTGATATCTGCTTTCCTACATATTTTCCCCAGTTCATCATTGTGACTGACTCTTCACATGGAATGACATTAACATTCACTCTCTAACTGAAACTCTATTGATAAAGAACTTTGGTCCAAATCCTATACTCACTCTTCTTTCTAAACCTACCGACTATCTTCCTAATCCTAACAACTATCCCTTTTTGACTGGAGGTTCTCTTTCACATTCAATCATCCAAGGTACAACGTCCTATGCCATTGTATATCGATTTATCTGAGACATCTGTGCAGAAAGTATTTCAATGCTAAGTATCCCAATCAAGGGCCTAATTCTCTTCTGGGCTTCAAATCTTACCTAGATTTCTGTTTTTCATACTTGAATCATACGTCTATATTCTTATAAATATCACAGATTCCCAATACCATTATTCATCCCACAGAATGATTCCTAACCCAAATCAAACCTGATATTAACCCTAACTACACAGTGTTCCCTCAATCTAACTTTAGAGAAGAGCAGGGACAGAGCTGATCTTAAAATACAGAAATGTAGGGGATCTTCCACCTGCTGAAAACCTCAAAGGTCCATGCAGAAAGGATCCCTGAAGAAGATGTAGGCAGCTATGATGGACGTGAGAGAGCAAATGTCATCTTCCATGGCAAAAAACCTGGTCAGGATGAAGGGAAGTGTATGAATCAGCCTCTCTCTACTTAATGTAGAGAAGATGGACCAAACCAGGCCTTTGTGCAGAGCTGTTCTTTGGTGCCTATGAATGATATATCATTCTAATTTGTGAAAGTGTCACAGGAAGTAGGGGCAGCCTCCAGCTCATGGAACACTTGGAAGCAACTGTTAGGACAAAGTGTTTGCCAAGGCAGTGACCTCATTCAGTTTCTAAAGGAAGTGACCTACCTCACTTCCTTGGTAATGGAACTCTCTAAACTTGGGATCCAGGAAGCCAGGTACCCAGAGACAGTCCCAGTCCCAGTCCCAGTGGGCTCACTTGTTTTGTGTTACTAAGGACAGAGTCACTCTTCCTTGGTACCTACTGATGTGAGGATGGCCAAATGCCAGGGTAATTCTTGAGAAAGCAGGTAGTGTATCACCACAGGCTCCTGACAACCTCACAGAGTTGGCCAAGGAGACCAGATCTGAGAATGAATAGTCCATTTCAGGGGAACATAGTATGACCCACCAGTCAGAGTACACTCCGGATAGTCACAGACCTACTTGGGGGAAGGAGGTCCCTTTTTGCGTGTGGGTGTGAGTTTGTGTTTTTTTCTCATGTTCTTAGAATAGGTAGAAAAGGTGGTTTGTTTGGTTTGGAGTGGACTTTTTCTAGTAAGTTGTTTGATAAAGCGAATGTTTCTATGTCTGTGTATCCCACTTTGTCCGTGGTTGTAGACATTAGAAAAGAGAATGCATCAATGGATGTGTCTTGTCTAGTAGAAAGCTTCCCAGCATTCATTCTGCCCAATTTGTGAATGGACTTTGACTCGCCTTATGGATGGGCAATGCCTAATATCTTACTACCTTGCTGTTTTCTTCCTGAATTCTGGCCACTCTCGAGAATAGGCTCATGGTTTTGTGTCCAAGATGTGTATCACCTCCAAGCTCTGTGACATGGCCATGTACATGATAACTGAAGGGAATTGGAGGATCTCAGAAAACTCAGATATGAATGTGACCAGTAAAGTCTCTGTGGAGAATCCTTGCTTTGGGCCATTTGCTTACCTATTGTTTCATTGCCCTGAATGTCAGGAAGGTCTTTGCCTCAGGCCACCCCTTTGTGAAGCCTGAACAAAACAGTTTTCAAATGGAAATGAATTGGCATCACCTGTGGCTCTTTGCTTAATTGCTTTGGAAAGGGATGTTTCTTAATCAGCCTCTTGGTCCTGTGTGAGGCTGTGGCTTAGATTCTCAGCACCTGATGGATCTAAAGAAAGATTCCCTGTGTGCTACAAAACCAAAATGGTCAAAATAGCAGTCATTGTGGATGAAGTTTCTCGCCATCTTCTGTAATATTTCTGACATCCATCAAGTGAAAATAGGGATCCTTTGGGACAAATGAGTTCTTCAAATGCCTGCAGAGGCTAGACCATAGATGCTTGGGTTTTCTCATGACTCCAATTCACATAAAAAATCTATAACTGGCAGTCATTAGGCCTCAAATTGGAGAAGTGAAGCCGTAATAAGGACAGGCCTATTTGATCACTCGTGGTTCAAAGGAAGGGTGTTCAGGCCACACTGACATTAGGGAAAATAGGGGCAAGGGAGCATATTTTGGACACTGTCTTGGACTGCGCCCCTTATGAAAACCTCCAGCCAGAGAATTTGATGAGTGTCTATATGGTAGAAGATGAGGGCCATGTGGGAGTGTTTTGGTTTTAATTGTGGTCATTTGTGTGGCGGTTGGAAGACATGACTGTGGCCACCATGACAGGAACTCTGGTGTGATTCCCCTTAGAAACTGAGTTCTGGAACTGACCTCAGAGAAGAATTGCCATGAATTGGGTTGGGATTTTAGGAGGCCACTCATGAGAGTCGCCCTTGGAAACCGAGATCTAGGCAAACTCAGATGGAGACTGCTGAATAGTGACACAGAGCTTTGGTGCACAGGTATGTGATAAAACATCTCTGGTGGGGCCATGTGGATCTGCCAATGACTTCCAAATGTCTTGTGGCTGAAATGGTGCAGCCCGTAATCCCTTTTACGTTTGACCTCTTCATATAAAGGCATCTTGTTATATGGAGAGGTTTCAGGGCAATGTTCACAATCAGGTTGCAATGGTTAAGGGGCCAAGCTATGTGGGATAGAAGCCTGGTTGGTGTATTCTCCTGCAGACCCTGACCCACCACACGTGTGAGAAATCCCTCCAGCACTGAGTCCCTGTTGATCTCCTTGTATTTTGTGAAGCAAATACCAAACTCCCAGTGCAACAGCAAGAAACACCATGAAAAGTGGAAGATGAGCAAATGGCTTCACAGTCCACACGGGGAGGCACTTAGCCTTCAGTGGCCACAGTTTCCCAACAAAAAGAGAATTCAGCACTGCTGCCTCATGTTAATTGGAAAATAAGAAACCATATCTTCCAGGTCACATATATGCAGACCCAGCTTTGATGGTCTCACTACAAAGGAAGCTAAAGCTCCTGACAACAACATATATTTCAAGTGCCCAAGGTCAGGGGCAGTTTCTCAAGAAGTTTTAGGCTGGCAGAGCTCCATGTTTGTGGAGTGTTTACCTGTTAGACCAGGACATGACAAAAGACCACTGACTCCAATTAAAATCAAATTAAACCAAGCTTATTATTTCCACTGGCCGGGCTTCCTCTCCCTCTAAAAATGGTGGAAACTAGACAGCAACCCCACCTTTCCTACAGCCCACCTTTATAGCCCAGAAAGTTACACAAAGGCGGGTTACAGATAAGAGAACTCGGAGAAGCATCACATTAATGCTAGTTTACATTTTTTTGTTTTTTGCTGGCCCCTCATCAGAATTTACCAGGACCATTAGAGCCTCAAGGACTGTCGTTGTCTGGCCAGGGAAGGCCAATATTTATGAGGTGTCACTAAAGTTTCAGAGAGGGCTGCTATCTGGTCAGAGAGCCAGGCATATGTGAGTTCAAGGCATGGGCAGGCATTCAAAGCAGATTCAGAATTTGAAGTAATGTATAGTAAAGCCAAAATTATCTTTTCATGGTTTTGTGGCAAGATGGCTCCCAATTTTAATAAATGATCATGTTGGGTCTATCATTCCCCCTTTCTAATGTGCCCCTTCCAAATCTTTGATAGGGTAGGGAAAGAGCAATGAGGGAATTTTAATTCCTCAGGTAACAGTCTCCAAGTTTTTAGAACTCACCCAAAATTGGATTCCTGATTTTATCTGACATAATTAATTACTTATATTGATAGTCTATTTATTTTTGGCTCCATAGTTGTTAGACGAGAGGCGTCACTCATTTTGGCGTCTTCAGAGCTGAGAGAGGGTGACGTGAGTGGGCACAGCATATGGGACATGAGTTGTCTTTTAGAAGTCAGTTGAGGGACATGGGTTGCCTTTTAGAAATCAGTTCGGTTTGAAGTCTGGTTGGGGAAGAACAGGTTGTAAAGTCATCTGGGGATGGGTTCTTCTATGTGAGAAACAAAAACCATGAGTACTGAAAAAATGTTGCAGCAGCTGGAACATGTCACTGTATAGAAGTTCCCTCAGCAGGCTTTAATATCCCCAGTTATCAGGATGTCAACTTAATATTTAACACTTAGTGTTACATTTGTCCCTCCCCATAAGATACAGTTTAATAATTTAATGTCATCTGATCTTGCAAAATTCTTTTACTAGTATGACCTCTGTGTGTAATAGAGAAACCTTTAATTCTGTTACTCAGGGCTGGATAATCATACTAGCAAACACCAAGCCTACCTGTGTAGGTTAGGAATATCTGTAGGCCTTAAACTTTAAATTTGTGCCTCTAGCAGCTCCTCTTGATAATCACTTTTTATAGTTATCAGGCATTGCTGACTGAGAATCCTTCTTTGTGGCCTCCAGTCTTACTTATTTTGGGAGGATAACATAAAGTGAATACCTTAAAATATTATTATTATTATTATTATTATTATTATTATTATTATTATTATTATTTAAAATGTCAGGAATGGCTGTATTTTGGTTTTAACTCTCTTTGCTAAGTGTTTAAGATGAAGCTGTCAAACTGACTTTTGTTTCTATCTATTGTTAACATTAGCTGAGTTTTATGAAAGTCATTCCTGGGGAAACTTGAGAGCAGCTTCTCAGTTCTGCTGGTGCCATTTGCGGTAGGTGGGTCCAGGTCTTGCTTCACCATGGGGCTTTCCTCGGAAGCATCAAGGATGTCTCCCTTCTCTGATGACTCTCCTCTTCATAGCAAATGCACCGATTGACTTTCTGATTTCCAGTGGTCTCATTAATCTTCCTGATTGGGAGGTTATGAGGCCCAGAGTTGCAAAGCTCTTAGAGAAGTCCCCTGTTCCCTGGATTCAGACTGACTCAGAGGGAAAGAGCCAAATATTGGTTTTCTTGGCTCTTTTCATGTAAATTTAATTTTAAATCCTAATCTTAATTATCCAGCAAATAAATTTTAACAGCCTTATATTAAGAGTACTGGGCTTTAATGTCTATAAGTTTATAATTATTTATCTTTTTATTAATTGGGATCTGTATTATTCTATTAGTCTTGTAGGTGATGACTTATTATCTTAAATTAAACCATGCTGTGTTCTTAAAGCAACACTTCTGTAAAACACTAACAGGGAATCTTTAGATCACTTATAAGGAAATTACAAAATAAAATTTTTTAACAAGTGTAAAAATACTTAGTTCGTGTAATAGCTCCCCTGAATTTTTTAGCTGAGTTATACATTATATCCCCTGTTTGAGATCCTAGTAATCTTGACAGAAAACAAAACAACTTTTGAACATAACTTTAAATGAAACATAATCTGACCTACTGCTTTCGTAGTCATTCTCACATGTAGTAATGTGGGACACAGAGCCTTATCTCAGGTAAGGCAGGGCTCTTTATAAATATTAAGTGTTTTAGTTCTAAAGATGAACTTTGTTTTTTTAAATATCATTTTACAAAGTTTATATAAATTGTTTGAGGTCACATGAACATTAGCTAACACCATATGATATCACATTTAAAACATGAATTTAATAAAAACTGAAAGTTTTTAACCTATGCATAGATAGGCCTCTCATTAACATAAAAATACATTTAAATTGTTCCCCAATGTAAAAAGTAACATAAAATTTTACATATCTTATTGAAAACAGGTAAATGAATGCCCAATATATATTTTTTTACTATACAACTTCAGAACACCAGCTTGGTATAATGCTCTTTTAAAGTTTCTACCTTACAGACTTGTATACCTGAAAGATATGAGCACATTAATAGCATTACAATTACATTGATGTTTCTACATTAAGCAAGTTTAGCTTTTAAAGAAATGGCAGTACAGGGCTCTAAAATAACAGTTCTTGTTTAATCAGTTGTTTAATTTTTATGTTTGCTTGCTCTAGAAAAAATAAAACTTAATAAACCACAATGTTATGGGTAAACTTATGTTTTAAGAAATTTTTGTCTCTTTAACATATGACTGATTTTTACAATCTTATACAGACTTTATTACACACTTGTAAAGATCTTAGTAAATCAATCAGATATCTAACAAAAGTACTCATGAATGAGTAATCCCATATCAAATTTACTTTACTTATTTATCAAAATATTAGACAAATGTATTGAAGATTGTAAACCATTTTTTTGTTGAAGGAAAAGTCCTAGAACCAAGTCATATTAGAATTTTTGTAGACATTAATATTTTATTAGATTTTTGAACACCTAGAAAAACTTGTAAGCTGAGTTTTAAAGACATTTATTTTTATCTGTTTATCCAATTTAAATTCAACAATTTAAATCACGTGAATTAAAGATCTTTAGATCCACTTTGTAAAATTTGCTTTTATGAGTGTTGTTTTTATGAGTGCACTTTATATATGTTAATTTGTGTATCATATTTATGATATACGGACATATGTATATATAGATATACAACACATAACAACAGTGTGTACACATAATAATAGTAAAGGTCTTGTAGCTTTTCACAGGTGAAATATCCATTGCAATGTTTCAAAAACTCCACAGTTGGTCAAAGATAGAACTTATCAGAAAAACATTAACCTAGGTCTGTAGGATCAAAATCATGAGCTCAAAAAAAAAAATAAAGAATCTAAGGAAAAAAATAAGAGTTCTAGAAAAAATGACTGGTAATTAATTAGTAAATACCATACAATTTAACTTTTTTTTTCTCTTAGGCCTCAGATCAGTCTCCTACTGAGTTAGCAGGCTTCTTTCATTTGCATTTCAACATAAGTCCTGGCTGAGGTCCAGAAGGAGCAGGGAAAAGCTGCTAATCTGAGCAGACACCTCAGGCCTAAGGCATTTCAACCATAATATTCAGGTTTGGATGTTGAAAATTATCATACAAGTTTAAGATACAATTCACAAAATTTTATATCTTTACATCTTGTTTTGTCAACAGATACCATACTATGATTTACTATCCTTGTCCAATTGAATGCACTGCTACACACAGTGACATTTTCCCAGGCTACCCAGTTCAAAATTGGTGAAAAATAGCCTGAATGATTGCGAAGTTACTTGCCAACTTGGAAGTAGTGTTGTTTAGTTTTCCATCCTAAGTATTTAAGTTCTCTGACATGAATTATCTGAAATCATAAACTAAACAATTACCTAAACCCGACTTTTAACTGCAAGATTGTGCAATGCTTTAAAAACCCATTCAGATACCAGATTGTTATAATAAAACATCATCATTTAGACACACATTCAGCTAAGATCATTCCCAAGAAACAATTTAAAATATCAACATATCATTGCACATGTCTTAAAGGGCCAGAAAAAAAGACACAAGACAGACAGAAAAGAGCTCCAGAATATGGCTGACAGACAGAAGCCTTTAAAACAGAGCAGATAAGAGAAAAATCTCCTACACCAGTGGAACCATAGATGTCCCCACAAGGGAACCAGATGTTTTCACAGAGGGACAACCTGAAATGTAATATCAAGGGTCTCCATGGTTACTTTACTGCATTTAGTGTCCCCTTTTTCTTTTTCTCTTTTTTAAAAAAACAGAGGTGGCATAATCCTTACAGTGCAGGGAAGGAATGAGGTAATTCTCTGAAAAAAACAGGGCTTTGGCAGCTGCTGGGAGTCCCTCAGTCCCTCCTTATACTTACAGGATTAGCTCTTCTGGTTTTGTTCCACCCCAAGCAGGCTCCATCTCCTAAAATTTCAGTAGTCAGCTCTCAAAAATTTCCGGGGCGGTGGGGGGTACCAAAATTTGTAACTTAAAGTTCACTTCCTGAATTTGAAGTCAATTTATGCCAATTTAATAATGAGGACAGGGTTTGAGAAAAAGAAAAAGCGAGTTTTACTGCTTTGCTAACAAAGGAAAAACACAGGGGTCTCTGCCCAAAAGTTGTAACTCTCTTTGTCTGAAGGGACAAGGGGTTTTAAAGGAGTTTTAATTGTTAACCTGGGAGATACTCAGTTCTTACGTCCCCAGCAGGCATTGCCCTGTGCAGTGTGTGTGCTCCAGGAAGCCAACTAGTGGCTTCTCTTATCCTGCTTAACAAAGGGGGGTAAAGTTCATCACAGTTCTTTAAAACACAGTTCAAAGGGATGTCAGACTTACATGCTTTATTACCCATTTTCATGTCCAATATCCTTAAGTTTTTTCCACAGAAATCACACAACAAAACACACAAAAACAAACAAACAAAAAACAGGTAGAACACAGAAGAAAACACAAAAAACCAGAAACTCGGCGCAGAAACAGAAAAACAGAGGAGCAATGGAACATCTTGCTAATGCTCCGGGATAGGAACTTCTGTGTGTCTGTTGCAAATCTCTACCCTTTCAGAGGAATTCCCTACAGAATAGAACAGAGGACAGAATGATTCTCGTTACTGTCCCAGACAGGAGTATATGTGTGCCTCCCCAGGCCACCTCTCTGTCATCAGAAGAGATCTCCCTTAACCGGATATCAGATGTTATATAGGTGCCACTTACCAATGGAGGCCTCCTCCACCATGAGCTTGCTAATTGTTTTAGTGCGGTGGTTCACTGCAGTTCTCCCCGGACCAAAAGCTCACTTCAAGGCCTTGGAACTTGCCTCTCCAGGACGGAGCCCTGGAGGGAAGGCCAGCTTCAGAATTTCTAGCAGTCTGGTCTTGTGATCTGTTGGGGCAGGTTCATCTCGCTGTGGAACTCCAAAATGTTAGACCACGATTCAAGAAAAGACCACTGACTCCAATTAAAGTCAAATTAAGACAAGCTTATTATTTTCAATGGCCGGGCTGCATCTTTCTCTCAAAATAGCGGAAACAAGACAGCAAACCCACCTTTCCTACAGCCCAGCTTCATAGCCCAGAAAGCTACACAAAAGGGGCGTTACAGAAAACAGAATTTTGATAAGCATCACACTAATTTTTGTTTGCATTTTTTTTTGCTGGCCCCAGAATCAGAAATTATGAGGACCATTAGAGCCTCAGAGAGGGTCGTTTTATGGTCAGGGAAGGCCATTATTTATTAAGTGTCACTGAAGTTTCAGAGAGGGCTGCGATCTGGTCAGAGAACTAGGCATGGGGGAGTTCAAGGCACAGGCAGGCATTCCAAGCAGGTTCAGAATTTGCAGTAATTTATACTAAAGCCAAAATTACCTTTTCATGGTTTTGTGGAAAGATGGCTCCTAATTTTAATAAAAGCTTAGGTTGGGTGTATCAACCCTGTCCCTTACTTTTGGAAACTCCTCTACAACCTCCAAGGTTCTGAACTACTGAGCATTTTCCAATCCAGATATGTATTCACAGATTTTCTAACTCTACTCCTCTAATTGTGTCTTACTTGGGGCCAAGGTAATGTCAAGACATTATTCTGGATGAGAGTGGGAAGATTATCGTGCAGCACATATTTGCATATACATTGGATTCATTTTCCAATTTTCCATTCGAAATACTGAATCCCTGACACTAACCCGTAGCTTACTAGATTCTAACTACTAATACTAATATGATGGAGAAAAATAACCCAAATAGAATTGAAATACAAGCATTTCAGAGGAGGCATGGTGTATACTGGAATTGCCTTTTGCAAGATAAAGGGTAGGTGTTATAAATCTAGTGAATTTTTTATTAAAATATTTCTCCATGTGTTTTAAAAATGAACAAATATGTCAATTCCTGACTCCCTTTCTCTCTAGCCTATTCCGCACGTGTATTTTTATATGCACATATCGAATCCTACCTGGTATCACACGTACATTTGTGTGAGGTGCCTGACTTGGCAGATACAAATTGTGAGAAGAGATCACTTCTCGTAAACGCTGTTGGAACTGAAAATTCAACCTATGGGTGAGCTTCCTAGTAGAACATTATACATAAATTCATTTTCAGTAAAATAAAAATTATTTTACTATCTCTGGTTGGTATATATTTCATGATGAATTACGTTTTTCATATATATTGCTACTATTTAATGTCTGTGTGTATTTTGTGTGTATGTATGTGATGTATGTGTGTGTGTGTTTATATATGTATATATATATATATATATATACACTCTAAAAATATTTCAAAATATGAATTACATGTGTCTTATATACACTCTCAAAATTCATTCTTGTTCATGTATGTGGATTAATAATCAACTTCTCACAAGATTTATCTCAGAAATATTCATCCACTTGAAATACATACTTGTTTTCCATAACAGAAAACTCACTACAGCGAATGGTGGTTACAAATATCAATATTTCTACAGTAACTGACCTAGTTTAACATCAATGCAAGTGAATTCCTATGGGACATGATGAGTATTTTGACGTTCATTTTCATTCAACACTGGTACATTAATATTTCTTCAGTTTTTGCACTTCATAATATATATATATTTCATCCACAAGTTCACAAATTTATATGCATTTGTTTCACTTTCAATCACTTCCTGCTTCAGAACACATGCATTCCTCCAGGTTTCTTGACTGGTCTTTTCATGAGACTTCTTTCCAAACACATTATTTTCAATTTCCATAATCACTTTTGAAGCAAAACTCACACACATCATGATAAACCATAACCCTAATATTACCATTAGATGTATTACTGGTTGGAATGAATGATTGTATATCAATATAAGATTCCCTGTATAATTTCAGATGTGAATTAAAACCATTATTTAAAGTTGGAACCAGTTACATTACTTATTCACAGTATGGTCTATTCATGCATTATCTCTATTTTCATAAACACAGGGTACACCTATTTGCACCCCCAATAATAATTTATAGTCTTCAAATATTGCTCCCAGAAATGGTGGAAGAAATACTCATGCACCTGATCTACACATACATTTTGTCACAGTAATATTCTGGACACAAAATGCAAAGTTCACACTTAAGATTGTACCATATCCTAAGTGAAAAGTGAGCATGGATTCCTAAAACATCCATTTCACCTTTGTCTAATGCTCTCAAATATAAATCCTATTGGTGACTACATATTTGTTTCTTCCTAAGATTATGTATTCAACCTCAAGCCTGTTGAAAATGTCTAATCCTGTCACTCACTTTATACTCCTTCTGAATATACTCACATGAATAGAGCAGAGAGCCCTGAGAACAGCTTAAGCAGAGCTGATATACTTTCCTTGGAGAGGGCAGGGACAGAAATTTATTGATGGGTCAGAGCGAGTGGGAAGTTAGTGTGAAACTGGGTGAGGGAATACATTCTGCAATTTGGCAGTTGGGGAAAGCACAATCTGGGAACAAGATTACAAACAGTTCTCAAGATTTCAACAGTGTTTTGTTAAGCATACAGAAAAACAGGAAGTTACAAGTACCTTTTTTATTAACCTTTCATTCCCTACTTCTTCTTCTTGCTACTTTTAATTATAAAGGTGATTATTGGGGCGTGTCACATTGTATGTCTGCTAGTGGGGTATTACCATAAGTTTAACTTGTCCAATTTGAGCTTGGAGAAAAGAAATTACATGGTTGAGCAAACAGGGTTTTATAGTTAGCAATAATATGAGGATTATTATTGGACAGGCCAGGGTTGATAAAAGCGTAGATAACCAGGGGGACTGTGTGAACCAAGACTCAAACCACCCTTTTTGGGCCTCTCTCTCTCGTTGACGCTTTTCAAGGCATCCTTTTATTTTACTCATAGGTTTTTTTTACAACCTCAGTATGGTTGGCATCAAAACAACATTCTTACATCAATGCAGCACAAAGGCGCCCTTCTCTCATGAAGAGGAGGTCCAACCCTCAACTGGTGTGTAAAACAACTTCAGAGAGAGATGTTAAAGATTCCTGCAAAGCTGTGATGGAGGTTTCTATTATCTTTAAGTTTTGGTCTCTTGCTGCTTCTATTTGGGTCATTTGTTGTGTACCATGGAGCAGGGCAGTGGTTCCTGTGACTACCCCTGCCGCAACTCCAGTTCCTAATATGATGGCTTAAGTGAGGGATATATATTCCCAGTGGAAACGGGTTGTATGCCCCCCTGTTTGAACTTCAAATAAACCTGGGTCATTATAGAGCAATCTGGGACACATCTTCACCATTACACAATTAATCACATCTGTTAACCATTTCATGAAAACATAAACAATGTTTAAGTATATAGAATTATACTGTTGTAGGGACGGACAAGGCATTTCACCTAAGATAGCACCAAAGACAGGGAAACAGTCCTATTTGGTTGCAACCGGATTCAGAGGGCATTGCTTCTGTTTTAATCAATTAACTCATTGAACCCCAAGTTTAGGTAGTTTCAGAATTTTGTACCCAACATAAAAGAGAAGAGACTCAGAAGTTCACAGTCTGCAGAAATTCAAAAAAAGAAGTTTTTTTTTTTTTTTTTCTGTTTTTTCCTCTACTGTGGGCAAGTTAACTTTTCAAGGACACCTGGGTGGCAGAGAGCTTTTTTTTTTCCTTTTCTTTTATCCCCCTGCCAACTGTTACCATGGAGCCCAGTTTGTAATTTTTTATCTTAGAAATGTGCCATCTCTGTGAAGCCCCAGCTCAACGCCAGAGGCCTTGTTCACATATTCTGTGAAAAACTATTAAGGGGGTGTCTAGCTTAGAAGTGCTGATTTTTCCAGCCAGTAGCCAAGTAGAACAGGGCAACAGAACAAGAGGAAGTTAATCTACACTGAACTCATTTATAGAGACTCTTTTGCTGAAAGTCCTAAAGTCAGCCATGGTGAAGACTTCTGGAGAAGTTCAGTGAAGATTTTTCTTTGGGCCTGGTACAGAGGGGGAAGACGGGGAAGGCGGGGGGTGAGAGCAGCTCCATGGATCTGAGAATAATGAAGGAGAGATGTAAAAGAATAATGGGAAAGGATTTTGGGATTTTCCTAGCAACATAAATTGAGCAGTAGAAACGGTAGAGCAGAAAGGAAGACGGGAGTGAGTATCCCAAAAAGCCTGTGAGGGACTTTAAATTCTTAGTAACCTGTTTTCAGTGATGACAAAGCAACTTTAAAGGCCATTTTCATTACATCTTCGATAGGGGGTCTGAGGGCTCTCCTAAGCTGGTTTGAGCTTTGAGTTAGGTGGTAAGAGGACCTGGTGGGACCCGGTGTGGACACTGACAGGAAAAGAGAGAAGTGAGTGGGTGGATGGGTACCTCAGTACCTTCTACCTCAGCAAGGGGGCAATGCTCTGAGAACCGGCGGAGGTTTCTGTTTTTGATCTAGTAATTCGAGAAGAGAAATCAGGTTTGTTGAGGTGGGACTGACAGCAGAGAGTCTGGAGCAGAAGGCTGAGTTTGAGAAACTATTGGAGAAGCATAGTTCAGGATGTGAGCGAAAGAGGAAAAAGGCCTTCACATAGGGGAATTTCCTTTCACCCTTTTGAGCACTTGCAGAAGTTAAAAAGGTCACACAGAATTTGAGGATCTAGAGACTCCTCTGGGGGCCATCAGTTTGGGTTGTCTAAGTGGTAATATGGCCAATGCTGTGTACTGAATTTGATGAGGATTTTGGGTTCCACCAGGCAGCCCCTGTATGCTCAAATCCCCATGACTTACAGAAGAAGTCGGCTTTTCCCCCACATAGCCGTGGCGGTTTGTGGCTTTGATAGTCTGCCGGGCAAACATACTAATATAGCCTAGCCAACTTGCATCTGGCTTGCCTGTCCCTACAACCATAATGTTTGTTTCCATTATCTATGGTACAGAAAGGATTTAATGGAATTTTAATGGGATCCTCTTCATCAGGGATATCCTGATAGGAAAGACCTATAGCCAGCTGACAAATGTCTGGGTGGAGAGATGGCCACTAGGTCCCTAAGGGGGCTGTATGCAAGATAGACCATACTTCTTATCTAGTAGGATTTGTGATCAGCCATCGCTGCTGTAGGGGCTGATGAGCGTTAGGACTATGCGTGGCCAAGGAGAGAGTCTATAGCCTTACCCACGTGGTGAATATGCAATTTGAAAGGGTTAACAGTCTTTTCCAGTTTCCAGCCAGAGTCTGGACATGGCACAGGCTTGAGATGAGACGCATGGATCCAGGAAGTGATTCCCTCTACTTTTACTGCTGTAGGTGCTAAAAGTAGCACCTGGAATGGTCCTTTCCAGCGGGGTTCCAGGGATGACACCTGATGTCATCTTATGTAGAGGAAGTCTCTTTCTTGATATCAATGTGGATTCCCCCTGTCCCCAGGTTGGAAGGCAGTAGCCAGCTGTTTCCACAGGTATAGCTGAGTTCTTACAAGAGATTTAAGTCTGTCAAGCAAGGGTGTGTGGAAGGGATCCTTAGGTCTTAGAGTCGGGGTTAGGTCTCTTAGTGGAGGAGGGGCCCCATAGAGAATTTCATAGGAGGTGAGGTTACACAAAGAAACAAAGGGAGTATTTCTTGCATGAAACAGTGCATAAGGCAGGAGCATAGTCTAATCTTTTATGCCGGTCTCTAAGCTTAATTTCGTTAAGGTCTCTTTACTGGGTCTATTTATTTTTTTTTACGTGTCCTGAGCTCTGCGGTCTATAAGCACAATGTAACTTCCAATTAATTCCCTGGGTCCTGGCTAACCCCTGATTTACCTGGCCCATGAAGGCTGTTAAATTATCAGACCATGTTACATTAGGCAGGCCGTGTCTTTGATAAATATCTTTCAGGATCTTCTTGACCACAATTTGTGCCGGTTTTCTTTTATTTTTTTTTGGTGGGAAAGGCTTCAATCCATCCTGAAAATGTATCTACAAAGACTAGGAGATATTTAAGTCCATACCTGGCTGGCCTAATTTCAGTAACGTCCACTTCCCAGAATTGTCCTGGTCTGGTTCCTCATAGGTGCTTTCCTGCAGGAAGCTTGGAAGGGTAAGCATTAACCAATTGACAGAACTGACAGGCTTTTGTTACCCATTCAATTATTTCCTTTCACTGTGAGTGAGTTAGTCTAAAACTCTGTTCTTGATCCTACAGTAATGCCTGCAGTTTTTTTGAACCAAGTTGATTGAGTTGATGTACATTTTTAACGTAGTGTAGGACTTTCTGAAATTGCAGGCTGGGCTCAGTGAAGTTGAGGAGTTCAGTGTCAGTGTTCTTAGATGTTATCAAAAGCTTGCTGGTGCTCAAGGGTCCATTGAAATTGGGCATTCTCATTTATCAGCGGGTATAAAGGAGCAGCTAAGAACACAAACCCAGGTCCATAACCTGCTAAAGCCAGCAGTCCCAAGAAACTCTCTATGTTGTCTCCTGTTAAATGGGGGTGGTATCTGCACGACGGTTTGTTTCCTGGACTCAGTGAGCCATCATTTACCGTGCCTAAGGGAATATCCCAGGAAGATTACTTCTTGCTGGCAAATTTGGGCCTTTTTGTCCGAAGCTCTCTACCCAAGTTGAGCAAGCTCAGTTAATAGTGCTTGGGTCTCAGACTCACAGTTTTCTTTGGTGTTGGCTGCCAGTAGCTGGACATCCACATATTGAAGCAGAATGACTTCGCGGTGCGTAGTTCTGAAGTTGTTGAGATGTCTGTGAAGGGCTTCATCAAAGAGAGTGGGGGAGTTTTTGAACCCCTGTGGGAGTCTAGTCCAAGTTAGTTGACAAGACGTTCCGGTTTCTGGGTCTACCTACTCGAAAGCAAACAGCAACTGACTATCTTTATGCAGAGGCAAGCAAAAGAAAGCATCTTTTAAGTACAGAACAGTATACCATTTACACTCGGCCACAGCAAAGAGGTTATTGGGGGTCCAGCATGCTGGGGCTCAGAGCTCACTTGAATAGAGCAGAGAGCCCTGAGAACAGCTTTAACAGAGCTTATATACTTTTCTTGGAGAGGGAAGAAAGGGAAATTTATTGATGGGTAAGGGCGAGTGTGCGGTTTGCGTGCACCCGGGTGAGGGAGTATATTCTGCAGTTTGGCAGTTGGGGACAGCACATTCTGGGAACAAAATCAGCAAACAGTTCTCAAAATGTCAACAGTGGTTTGTTAAGCATACAGAAAAACAGGAAGTGACAAGTGCCTATTTAATTAACCTTTCACCTAAGCAAAATGGAAAGTGAGCATGGATTACTAAAAACAACCATGTCCAGGTTGCCTAATGCTCTCAAATGTCAATCCTATTGGATGCAACATGTGTCTTTCTTCCTAAGATTATAAATTCAACCTCAACCATGTTGAAAATGTCTAATCCTATTACATTATACTTTGCCTGATTTCCTAATGTCTCTATTGATATCTGCTTTCCTACATATTTTCCCCAGTTCATCATTGTGACTGACTCTTCATATGTGCTCATGTTTACATTCACTCTCTACCCAAAACCCTATTGCTAATTAAACTTTTGTCCAAATCCTATATTCACTCTTTTTTCTGAACCTACTGACTACCTTGCTAATCCTGCCGACTATTCCTTTTTGACTGGATGTTCTCTAGGACATTTAATCATCCAAGGTACAAGGTCCTCTGCCATTTCACATCGATTTATCTGAGATGTATGTGCAGAACATAATTCAAAGCTCAGTATCTCACTAAAGGGCCCAATGCCCTTCTGGGCTTCAAATCGTACCTAGATTTCAGGTTTCATACTTATATTTCACCTATATATTCTTGTAAATATTGCAGATTCCCAATACTATTAGTCATCACGCAGAATGATTCCTAACTTAAATCGAACCTGTTATTAACCCTAACCATACACTGTTCCCTCAATCTAACTTTACAGAAGAGCAGGCGCAGAGTTGGTCTTTCAGTACAGGAATGTAGGGCATCTTCCACATGCTGAGAAACTCAAAGATCCATGTAGAAATGAACTCTGGAGAAGTTGTAGGCAGCTATGAAGGACCTGAGAGAGCAAAAGTCATCTTCAATGGCAAACAACCTTGTCAGGATGAAGGGTTTTGTCTGTATCAGTCTCTCTGTTCTTAATATAGAGAAGATGGACCAAACCAGGCCTGTTTGGAGAGCTGTTCCCTGGTGCCTATGGTTTATATACCATTCTAACTTGTGAAAGTGTCACAGTAAGAAGGGGCAGCCTCCATCTCATGGGACACTTGGAAGCAACTCTTAGGACCAAGTGGTTGCCAAGGCAGTTAGCTCATTCAGATCCTAAAGGAAGTGACCTACATCACTTCCTTGGTGATGGAACTCTCTGAACTTGGGATTCAGGAAGCCAGGCACTCAGAGCCAGTTGCAGTACTAGTCCCAGTGGACTCACTTGTTTGGATTTACCAAGGAAAGAGTCAGTCTTTCTTGGTACCTGCTGATGTGAGGATGGAAAAAGTCAGAAGAGCTCTGAAGAGAGGCCTCTACTGAGAATGCAGGTAGTGGCTAACCGCTGGCTCCAGACAACTTCACAGTGTTGGCCAAGGAGACCAGACCCGAGACAGGACAAGCCATTTCAGGAAAACATAGTAGGGCCCACCAGTCATTGGACACTCTGGATAGTCACAGACATACTAGGGGGAAGGTGGTGCCTTTGTGGGTGTGGGTGTGAGTTTGTGGTTTTGTCTCATGTTCTGAGAATAGGTAAGAAAGTCGGTTTGTTTGGTTTGGAGTGGACAAATTCTAGTATGTCTTATGACGAGGTGAGTGTTTCTATATCTGTGTATCCCAATGTGTCCTTCTTTGTAGACATTTGAAAAGAGAATGCATCACGGATGTGTCCTGTCTAGTAGAAAGCTTCCCAGCATTTATCCTACCCTATTTATGAATGGACTGTCACTTGCCTTAGGGATGGGAAACACCTACTTCCTTCCTAAGTCCCTGTTTTTATCAGGAATTCTGGCCACTCTCCAAAATAGGCTCATGGTTTTGTGTGCAAGATATGTACCACCTCCAAGCTCTGGGACATGTCCGTGCACTGGATAGCTGAAGGGAATGGGGAGCATCTCAGAAATCTCAGATATCAGTGTGACCAGGAAAATATCAGTGGAGAAACCCTGATTTGGGCCATTTCCTTACCTATTGTTCTGTTGCCCTGAATCTCAGGAAGGTTTTTGCCTCAAGCCACCACTTTGTGAAGCGTGAAGAAAACAGTTTTTAAATGGAATTGAATAGGCATCACCTGTGGCTCTTTGCTTAATTGCTTTGGAAAGGGACTTGTCTAAATCAGGTTCTTGGCCCTGTGTGAGGCCGTGGATTAGATTCTCAGCACCTGATGGATCCAAAGAATGATCCCATGTGTACATCCAAAACCAAAATAGCAAAAAGTTCAGTCATTGTGGATGAAGTCTCTTGCCTTCCTCTGTTAGGTTACTGATCTCCATCAAGTGAGAATAGGGATCCTTTCTTTCCAATGAGCTCTTCAAAGCCCTGCAGAGGCTAGCCCATAGGTGCTTGGGTTTTCTAATGACTCCATATCACATTAAGAATCTATACCTGAGAGTCATTAGGCATCAAATTGGAGAAGCAGAGCAGTATTAAAGGCAAGCCTATTTGACCACTCCTGGTTCACAGTAAGGGTGTCCAGCCCACCATGACTTTAGCCAAATGAGGGGCAAGGGACCTTATTTTGGACACTGTCTTGGGCTGCACCCCTCATGGAAAACTCCAGCCATAGGTAATGATGAGTGTCTACGTGGAAGAATATGAGGGTGATGAAGGAGTGTTTTGGTTTTAATTGTGGTCATTTGCGTGGCAGTTGAATGAGATGACTGTGTCCATCTGGGCTTGAACTCTGGAGTGATTCCCCTTAGAAAATGAGTTCTGGTACTGAACTCAGAGAAGTATTGTCATGAATTTTGTTGGGATTTTAGCAGGCCATGCATGAGAGTCACCCTTGGAAACTGAGATCTAGGCCCAGGGTGGCTTTCCACAGAGCACTGGGTATCTCATTCAGGATATCACATGATTTATTCTGAAATAATTGGCAGCCAGAGTTGAGAGTCAAAACACATATGGACCTTACATTGTAGAACTCAATGTGCCAGGCTTCATGTGACCTTTGGACACTCTTTGGGAAGCCTTGCCTGTGAGAGTCCTCCAGAGCTTTCATTAAAATGAGCTTCCTCAACACTTAATGGTCCCTGAATGATTTGAACCCATAGTGCCTCCAACTTCATCCTTGAAAAACGGGGAAGATATATACCATCAAATGTTTTAAATTCCCATGACCAGGTGGCACTTGAGAACCTTTGGATGTCCTGCTGCTGATCTTGAGTGTTCCAGCAAAAGCGTTGATTGACTGTGTTTCATTTAAATGGTGTAGAACAGAGATGCCAGTAAGTTGGAGCCTGCTGAGTAGTGGGCCTATTGCAGTGGTGTGCAAGTGTGTGATAAAGCATTTGTGGTGGGGCCATGTGAATGTGCTATTGGCTTCTAAATGGCTTGGGACTGACATGGTGCAGCCAGCAGACCCTTATATGTAAAGGCATCTTGTTATTTGGAGAGATTTCAGGGAAATTTTCAGTATCAGGTTGCTATGGACAAGGGGGGAAGCTATGTTGGATAGAAGCCTGGTTGGTGCTTTCTCCTGCAGATCCTGACCCACCACACATGACAGAACTCCCTTCAGCACTGTCTCCCAGTTGAACTTGTTGTATTTCATGAAGCGAATACCAAAGTCCCAGTGCAGCACCAATAAAAACCACGAAAAGCGAAGGAATTCCAAATAGCTTCACAGTCCACATGGGAAGAAACTTAGCCTCCAGTGGCACCAGTTTACCTACAAAGAGAGAATTCAGCAATGCTGCCTCAAGTTCAATGTAAAATAAGAAACCATGTCCTCCAGGTCACATAGATGCAGACCCAGCTTTGATGGTCTAACTAGAAAGGAAGCTAATGCTCCTGAGAATAGCATATATTTCAAGTGCCCAACCTTGGAGGCAGTTTCTCAAAAAGTCTATAGGCCAACAGAGCTCCATGTTTGTGGAGTGTTTACCCACACAGGTAATGTCAAGTCATTGTTCTGGATGAGAGTGGGAATATTTTTGTGTAGCACATATTGCATACACATTGGATTCCTTATCTAATTTTCCATTCGAAATACTGAAACTCCGACACTAACACATACCCTACTAGACTCTGACTACTAATCCTAATATGAGGGAGAAAAATAACCCAAACAGGATAGGAATACAAGCAGATCAGAGGAGGCATGGTGTATATTTGGACTTTCCTTTTGCATTTCATAGGGTAGGAGTTATATATCTAGTCAATTTTTGTTGGAATAGTTCTCCATGTGTTTTTAATTTAAGAAATATGTGAATTCTTGTCTCCGTTTCTCTGTAGCTTATTCAGCACATGAATATTTATATGCACATATAGAATCCTTCCTGGTATGAAACATACATACTTGTGAGGTGGCTGACGTGGCAGATACAAATTGTGAGAAGAGATCACTGGTCCTAAACAGTGTTGGAACTGAAAATTCAACCTATGGGTTAGCTTCCTAGTTGAATAACACTATACGTAAATCCATGATCAGTAAAAAGAATATTTTTGGATCTGTGGATAATATATATTTCGTGGTGAATTTCGATTGGCATATATATTGCTCTTTTTAATATCTCTGTGTGTGTGTTTGTGTGTGTGTATATACATATATATATATGTATGTATATACACACACACACAAGAAGTATATATATATATATATATATATATATATATATATATATATATATATATATTCTCCAGATTTTTCAAAATAAGAAATATATGTGTCTTATACCCACTCCGTAAATTCATTCATATTCATGTATATGGATTTATAATGAACTTTTCACAAGATTATTCTCAGAAATATTCATCCACCTGAAATACATATTTGTTTCCAGTACTGAAAACTAACTTCAGTTAATGTTGCATACAAATACTAATATTTATACAGTAACTGACCCAGTTTAACATCAATGCAAGTAGATTTCTATGGGACATGTTGTGTATTTTAATGTTCATTTTTATTCAACACTGGTACATTACTATTTCTTCAATTTATGCACATCATAGGATATATATTTCATCCACCAGTTAGCCAACTTATAGGCATTTGTTTCACTTTCAATTACTTCCTGCTTCAGAACACATGGATTCCTCCGTGTTTCTTGAATGGTCTTTTCATGAGACTTCTTTCCAAACACATTATTTTAAATTTCCATAATCAGTTTTGAAGCAAAACTCACAGACTCTTCATGATAAACCATAAACATAATATTACCTTTAGATGTATCAGTGGTTGGAATGAATGTATGTGTATCAAAATAAGATTTCCTTTATATTTTCAGATATAAATTGAATGCATTATTTAAATTTGGAACCCATTATATTATTTATTCACAGTATGGTCTATTCTTGCATTATCTCTATATTCATAGTCACAGGGTACACCTATTTGTACACCCAATACTAATTTGTACATCTTCAAAATATTGCTCCCAGAAATGGTGGAAGATATACTCAAGTCACCTTATCTACATGTACATTTTATCACAGTAATATTCTGGACACGAAAAGCAAAGGTCACACTTATTTTTTTACCAATGTAATGGTCAGGCGAGTGTCGAAAGAAGAGACCACAAGAGACTGTCTCATGCAACAGCCAAGGGTTTATGGGGGTCCAGCATGCTGGGGCTCAGAGCTCCCTTGAATAGAGCAGAGAGCCCTGAGAACAGCTTAAGCAGAGCTTATATACTTTCCTTGGAGAGGGCAGGGAGGGAAGATTATTGATGGCTCATGGCGACTGGGCAGTTTGCATGCAAACAGGTGAGGGAGTACATTCTGCAGTTTTGCAGTTGGTACAGCACATTCAGGGAACATGATTAGCAAACAGTTCTCAAGATATCCACAATTTTTTGTTAAGCATACCAAAAAATTGGAAGTGACAAGTACCTATTTTATTAACCTTTCATTCCCCACTTCTTCTTTTGGTTACTTTTAATCATAAAAGTGATCATTGGGGGTGTCACATTTTATGTCTGCTAGTCTGGTATATTGTTTTCTTATTACCATAAGTTTAACTTGTCCAATTTGAGCTTGGAAAAAGGAAACTACCCGGTTGAGCAAACAGGGTCTCACAGTTAGCAATAATATGAGGTTTATTAATGGACCAGCCAGGGCTGATAAATGCGTAGTTAACCAGAGGGACTCTGTGAACCAAGACTCAAACCACCCTTTTGGGGCCTCTCTCTCTTGTTGATGCTCTACAAGGCGTCTTCTTAATTTAATCATAGATTCTTTTACAACTCCAGTATGGTCAGCATAATAACAACATTCTTCACTCAATGCAGGACAAAGGCCCCTTGTCTCAAGAAGAGGAGGTCGAACCCTCGCCTGTTCTGTAAAACAACTTCACAGAGAGAGGTTAAAGATTCCTGTAAAGCTGTGATGGAGGTTTTTAATATCTTTAAGTTTTGGTCTATTGCTACTTCTAATTGGGTCATTTGTTGTGTCCCATGGACTAGGGCAGTGGTTCCTGTGCCCCCCGCTGCAGCAACTCCTATTCCTAATAGGATGGAGAAAGTGAGGGATACGGGTTCCTGGTGGAACCAGGTTGTATGCCCCCCTATTGGAACTTTAAATGATCCTGCGTCATGATAAAGGACTCTGGGAAACATCTGCACCATTACATACTTAATCACATCTGTTCATCATTTTATGAAAACATAAACAATGTTTAAGTATTTAGAATTATACTGTTGTAAGGACGGACAAGGCAAGGCACCTAAGATAGCACAGAAGACAGGGAAACAGTCCTATTTGGTTGTAACCGGATTTAGAGGGCATTGCTTCTCTTGTAATCTTTTATCCCCTGAACCCCAAGTTTAGGTAGTTTCAGAATTTTGTACCCAACATGTAACGTAAGGGGCTCAGAAATTCACAGTCTGCAGAAGTTCACAAAAAGCAGTTTTTGTTTCTGTTTTTTTTCCTCTGCTCTGGGAAAGTTAACTTTTAAAGGACACCTGGTAGGGGGAGAACTTTTTTCTTCTTCTTTTTTTCTTCCTGCCAGCTGTTACCATGGAGCCCAGTTGGTAACTTCTTTATCTTAGAAATGTAGCCATCTCTGGAAGCCCCAGCTCAACACCAGAGGCCTTGTTCACATATTTTGTGAAAAACTAGTAAGGGGGTGTCTAGCTTAGGAGTGCTGATTTTTCCAGCCAGTGGCCAAGTAGAACAGAGCAACACAAAAAGATGAAGTTTATCTACACTGAACTCTTGTATAGGGCCTCTGTTGCTGAAAGTCCTAAAGTCAGCCATGATCAAGGCTTCTGGAGAAGGCCATTTAAGATTTTTCTGTGGGATTGGAACAGAGGGAAAGACAAGGAAGGTGGGGGTGAGAGCAGCAGTGGTGGTTCTGAGAATGAGGAAAAAGAGATATAAAAGAATAATGGGAAAGGGGTTTGGGATTTTCCTGGCAATAAAACTTGAGCAGTAGAACAGGTAGAGCAGAGGGGAAGACGGGAGTGAGTATCCCAAAAAGACGGGAGTGAGTATCCCAAAAAGCCTGTGAGGGACTTTAAATTCTTTGTAACCTGTTTTCAGTGATGACAAAGCAACTTTAAAGGCCATTTTCATTACATCTTGGATAGGCGTCTGAGGGCACTCCTCAGCTGGTTTGAGCTTTGTGTTAGCTGGTAAAAGGACCTGGTGGGACCTGGTGTGTGCACTGACAGGAGAAGAGAGGAGTGAGTGGGTGGAAGGGTACCTCAGTACCTGCTACCTCAGCAAGGAGGCAATGGTATGAGAACCAGCGGAGGTTTTTGTTTTTGATCTAGTAATTGGAGGGGAGAAATCAGGTTGCTCATGTGGGAGTGACTGCAGAGAGTCTGGAGCAGAAGGCGGGGGGTGAGGATGTATTGGAGAAGCATAGTTCAGGATGTGAGCAAAGGAGGGAAAAGGCCTAAACATAGGGGAATTAATTGATGGATCTTTTTGAACACTTGCCGAAGTTGAAAAAGTCACACAGAATTTGAGGATCTGGAGACCCCTCTGGGGGCCATGAGTTTTGGTTGTCTAATTGGTAATATGGCCAATGCTGTGTACTGAATTTGATGAGGAGTTTGGGTTCCACCAGGCAGCCCCTGTATGCTCACATCCCCATTATTTTCAGAAGAAGTCCGCTTTTCCCCCACACAGCCATGGCTGTTTGTGGCTTTGATAGTCTGCCGGACAAACATAGTAATCTAGGCTAGCCAACCTGCATCTGGCTCGCGTGTCCCTAGATCCATAATGTTTGTTTCCATTATCTGTGGTACAGTAGGGATTTAATGGAATTTTAGTTGGATTCTCTTCATCAGAGATATCCCAATATGAAAGACGTATAGCCAGCTGACAAATGTCTGGGTGGAGAGATGGCCACCAGGTCCCTAAGGGGGCTGTATGCGAGAAAGACCATACTTCTTGTCTACTAGGATTTGTGATCAGCCATCGCTGATGAACGGGCTGATGAGGGTAAGGACTACTGGTGGACAAGAGGAGAGTCTATAGCCTTATCCACATGGCGAATATGCAATTTGAAAGGGTTTCCAGTCTTTTCCAGTTTCAAGCCAGAGTCTGGACAGGGTGCAGGCTTGAGATAAGAATTAAGATCCAGGAATTGATTCCGTCTACCTTTACCACTGTAGGTTTTATAAGTAGCACCTGGTATGGTCCTGTCCAGCGGGGTTACAGGGATGACACCTGATGTTGTCTTATGTAGAGGATGTCTCTTATTTGATATCGATGTGGAGTCCCCTCTTCACCAGGTTGGTAGGCAGTGGCCAGCTGTTTCAACAGGTATCACTGAGTTCTTTCAAGAGCTTTAAGTCTGTCAAACAAGGGGTTGTGGAGGGGATCACTAGGTCTTAGTGTTGGGGTTAGGTCCCTTACTGGAGGAGGGGCTCCATAAAGAATTTCATAGGGGGTGAGGTTACACAAAGAAATAGAGGGAGTATTTCTTGCATGAAACAATGCATAAGGCAGGAGCATAGTCCAATCTTTTATGCCACTCTCTAAGCTTAATTTTGTTAAGGTCTCTTTAATGGTTCTATTTATTTTTTTACCTGTCCTGAGCTATGGGGTCTATAAGCACAATGTAACTTCCAATTTATCCCCAGTGTCCTGGCTAACCCCTGACTTAACTGGGCCATGAACGCTGGGCCATTATCAGACCCTATTACCTTAGGCAGGCCGTGTCTTGGAAAAATATCTTTCAGGATCTTCTTGACCACCATTTGTGCCTTTATTTTGTGGGGAAGGCTTCAATCCATCCTGAAAATATATCTACAAAGACTAGGAGATATTTAAGTCCATACCTTGCTGGCTTAATTTCAGTAAAGTCCACTTCCCAGAATTGTCCTGATCTGGTTCCTAATAGGTGCTTTCCTGCGGAAAGCTTGGAAGGATAAGCATTAACCTATTGACAGACTGGACAGACTTTTGTTACCTGTTCAGTTATTTCCTTTTTCTGTGAGTGGGTTAGTGGAAAACTCTGTTCTTGATCCTTCAGGAATGCCTGCAGTTTCTTTGAACCAAGGTGTGTGAATTAATGTACATTTTTAACGTAGTGTAGGGCTTTCTGAAATTGCAGGCTTGGCTCAGTCAAGTTGAGGAATTCAGTGCCAGTGTCGTTAGATGTTATCAAAGCGTTCTGGTGCTCAGGGGTCCATTGGAATTGGGTATCTCCATTTAAAAGCGGGTATAAAGAAGAAGTTAAGGACGCAAACACAGAAATCCATAACCTGCAAAACCCAGAAGTCCCAAGAAACTCTCTGTGTTGTCTGCTGCTAGATGGGGGTGGTATTTGCACAACCGTTTGTTTTCTGGGCTCAGTGAGCCATCGTTTGCTGCTCCTAAGGGAATAGCCCGGGAAGATTACTTCTTGCTGGCAAATTTGGGCATATTTGGCAGAAGCTCTATACCCGAGTTGAGCAAACTCATATAATAGTGCTTGGGTCCCAGACTCACAGTTTTCTTTGGTGTTGCCTGTCAGTAGCAGGTCATCCATGTATTGAAGCTGGGTGACTTGGGGTGTGTAGTTCTGACGTTGTTGAGATCTCTGTGGAGGGCTTCATCAAAGAGTGTGGGAGAGTTTTTGAACCCCTGTGGCAGTCTAGTCTAAGTTACTTGATCAGACGTTCCAGTTTCTGGGTCTACCCACTAGCAAGCAAACAGCAACTGACTATCTTTATGCAGAGGCAAGCAAAAGATAGCATCTTTTAAGTCCAGAATAGTATACCATTTCTGCTCAGGGTTCAGAGTGATAAGCAGATTGTACGGATTAGTTACCGTGGAGTGAATGTCCTGCACTCTGTTATTAATCTCTCTTAGGTCTTGAACGAGGGATAGTCCCCGGTTCCTGGCTTTTTTTACTGGGAGCAGGGGAGTCTTCCAGGCCAATTGACAGGGCCTTAGGACCCTAAGGCCAGATATTTCTGAATATGGGGCCTTATCCCATCTTTAGCTTTTCTGCTCAGAGGATATTGTTTGACATTGATTGGGGAGGCTGAGGTTTTTAACTCCTCTGTTCTTGGAGGTTGTTTTACGGCTAGGCCTAACCCAGCCGTTTTTGCCCAGGTATCTGGGTAATCTGTTATCCATTTCTGGGGTAGCTTGCTTGTTTGAGCAGTCTTGGGGGGTGTGAAGAGTGGATGTTCATCTTCTACTGACATTTATAAAGCCAAGACTATAGGAGTTTTTACTGAAGGATTTAGAAATTTCATTTTGGGGCCTTCGGGGTTAAAAGTTGTTTTGGCCTGGAGCTTACTGATCAGATCTCTGCCCATCAATGGGGCGAGGCATTCTGGAATTACTAAGAAGGAGTGATGGATTTTTCCTTTCCCCATGTCCATGGTCCTCTTAGTTGTCTATTTCTGATATTTACTGCCATTAGCCCTTTGAACTAGAGACATTTTTTTTGATAGTGTGCCCAGTGGGGCCTTAAGGGCTGAGTATACTGCTGCTGTATCCACTTCAAAGTTTACTGGGGTCTTCTCCACTTCAAAAGTTACCCTGAGCTCGGGGAAGGGATCTGAGCCCCGACATTCTTAGTCATCCTCCTGAGTCAGAATGGCTGTCTGTCGTGGCTGTCTCTTTTCTAGGGCACTCTTTGGCACAGTGTCCTTTTTCTTTACAGTAGGCACATTGATCTGAGGCCAGGGGTGGCCTCTGGCGTGCGCCCAGGTTTCCGTTCCTGTCTCCCTGTTTGTTAATTTCTGGCCTATTTATTGTTGTGACCAGGACCTTAGTCAATGCCTTAGTCTGTCTTTTGCATCTCTCATCTTCCCTTTGCTCCCTTTCTTTCTCTTTGTTTCTCTCTTATAGTATACTTTCTCGGCTTCTCTGACTAAATCTCCTAAAGTCATATCTTGTAATCCATCTAAGAGTTGTAACTTTCTTTTAATATCCAGGGCAGCTTGCCCAATGAAGGCCATCATGACAGATGCCTTTTGATCCTCTGCCTGAGGATCAAATGGAGTAAATCTCCTATATGCCTCCATAATTCTCTCTAGAAACATAGAGGGATATTTATCAGGCCCTTAAATTATCTCTCTTACCTTGGCCAAATTAGTTGGTTGCCTAGCGGCCGATTGGAAACCCACTATTAGGGCCTGGCAATAAGTGGACAGATGCTCCCTACCTTCAAAGGTGTTGGGGTCTCAGTTGGGTCAATTCAAGGGGAAGCTGGCTTTGATTATGTTGGGAAGTTGTGTTGGTCACCCATCTGGTCCGAGAATATTTTTTTTAGCTTCCAGGAGGTTTTTCTCTCATTCCTCTGTCATGAAGAGAGTCCCTAGGATTTGTTGGCAGTCATCCCAAGTAGGCAAGTGTGAAAACCTTAGGGAGTTCTTTGAGTTCTTTTAGCCGGGCCAGCTTCCTCCAGGGAAGGAGGGGCTGTGTGTGATGCGGGGGAGTCATCTGGAGGGCGCTGGGCCGGCCTAACTTCCTCCAATGGAAGAGAAGCTGAGTCAGCAGGGGGATCACTTAGAGGTTGTTGGGGTTTGGGGACAAGGGCAGGGGATAAGAAGGAGGAGGAGAGTCCAGTAGAATCTTGAGACTCAGGGAGAACAGAGGGTGGAGGAGGAGGAGCAGAGGGTTTGAGAGATAGAATCGTGGTGGAAGGAGTAGGAGCGTAGGCAGGGACAAGGAAAGGCTTCACCCATGGAGGAGGAGATTTGCAGAGGTCCTGCCAAGTTAAGATATATGACTGTTGATCTGGATGGCTATGTGGCCTCAGCTGAAAGACAATATCTCTGATTTTTCAAATTAGTGGGAAGTAGAAACATCCTTCTGGGGGCCATCCAACTCCAAAGGTGTGTCATTCTGAGGCACAGAGAGTCTGCCAGGTCCAGCGTTTTAATGAAAAAGAAAGATTCTGGGCCCTTAAGCAGACTTTGGTCCAGTGATCAAGGGTCAGGGAGAGAGGTGTTGAAGTGCTCTGTCCCAAAATGAGAGATACACAAACACTGAAAGCAACGACATACTACACAGAGAAGACAAGACAATAAAGACAGACAATGGACGTCCAATACTGAGACAAGGACTGAGTAGCCCTCAAAACCTGATGGGCTGGCAATACCGAATCCGAAACAAAATATCACAGAGTCGAGGAGACTATTGTTCCTTGATTTCCTGAGTCCTCTGGGGCATCCCCCAGGGATGTGGCCTGTGGCTCTGTTACACGTCTGTCAGCCACCGTCAGAGAGAGCTCATGCTCATCACCGATAGCGATTTTGCAAAACCCTAACCAGAAACCTGAAACCAGAAAGAGTCACCTTACTTACCCTGAAAGGAGCCCCTTGGGGGTCTTTCGTCCGCCGCTGCTGGATCTCCCTGGTGCCTCCAGATGTAAAGATCGGGTGAGCGACGGAGGAAGAGACCACCAAGAGAATGTCTCATGCAACAGTAAAGGGTTTATTGGGAGACCAGCTTTCTGGGGCTCAGAGGTCACTTGAATAGAGCAGAGAGCAATGAAAACAGCTTAAGCAGAGCTTATATACTTTCCTTGGAGAGGCCAGAGAGGGAAGTTTATTGATGGGTCAGGGCAAGGGGGCGGTTTGCGTGCAAACGAGTGAGGGTGTGTATTCTGCAGTTTGGCAGTTGGGGACAGCACATTCTGGAAACAAGATTAGCAAACAGTCCTCAAGATTCCAACAGTGTTTTGTTAAGCATACAGAAAAACAGGAAGTGACAAGTACCTATTTTATTAACCTTTCACCAATGCCTAAATGGAATGTGAGCATGGTTTACTAAAAACATCCATGTCCACGTTGCCTAATGCTCTCAAATCAATCTTATTTGTGACTACATATTTGTTTCTTCCTAAGATTATATATTGAACCTCAACCCTGTTGAAAATGACTAATCCTATCACTGACTTTGTATTTTGCCTGATTTCCTAATGTCTCTATTGATATCTGCTTTCCTACATATTTTCACGAGTTCATCATTGTGACTGACTCTTCACATGTGCTGACATTTACATTCACTCTCTATCCGAAATCCTATTGCTAAAGAACTTTTGGTCCAAATCCTATACTCACTCTTTTTTTCTAAATCTACTGACTATCATCCTAATCCTACGAACTATACCTTTTTGACTGGATGATCTCTTCTACAATCAATCATCCAAGGTACAAGGCCTTAAGCCATTGTATATTGATTTATCTGAGACATCTATGCAGAATATAATTCAAAGCTAAGTATTCCAATCAACAGCCCAATGCCCTTCTTGGATTCAAATCTTATTTAGATTTCTGTGTTCATACATATATTTCACCAATATATTCTTGTAAATATCGCAAGTTCCCAATACCATTGTTTGTTCCTCATTATGATTCCTAACCCAAATCGAACCTGTTATTACCCTAAACATACATTTTTCCCTCAAACTAAGTTTACAGTTGAGCCGGGACAGAGTTTGTCTTACAATAGTAATGTAGGGGGTCTTCCACCTGCTGAGAACTTCAAAGTTCCAGGCAGAAATGATACCCTGGAGAAGTTGCAGGCAGCTATGAAGGACCTAAGAGAGCAAAAGTCATATTCCATGGCAAGCAACCTGGTCAGTATCAAGGGATGTGTCTGAATCAGCCTCTCCTTTCCTATTGTAGAGAAGACTGATCAAACCATGCCTGCGTGGAAAGCTGTTCCCAGGTGCCTATGCTTGATATACCATTCTAACTTGTGAAAGTGTCACAGGAAGTAGGAGCAGCCTCCATCTCATGGGACCCTTGGAAGCAACTGTAAGTACAAAGTGGTGGCCAAGGCAGTGACTTCATTCAGTTCCTGAAGGAAGTGACCTCACCTCACTTCCTTGGTGATGGAAATCTCTGGACTTGTGATCCAGGAAGCCAGGCACCCAGAGCCAGTCCCAGTCCCAGTTCCAGTGGTCTCACTTGTTTGGATTTACCAAGGACAGAGTTAGTCTTCCTTGGTACCTACTGATATGAGGATTGTCAAATGTCAGAAGAGCTCTGAAGAGGGACCTTTCCTGAGAAAGCAGGTATTGGTTCACCACTGGCTCCTGAAAACTTTACATAGTTGCCCAAGGAGACCAGATCTGAGACAGGACAGGCCATTTCAGGGGAACATAGTATGGCTCACCAGTTAGAGGACACTCTGGATAGTCACAGACCTACTTGTGTTAAAGAGGTGCCTTTTTGGGTGTGGGTGTGAGTTTGTGGTTTTCTCTCAATTTCTGAGAATAGGTAGGAAAGGCTCTTTGTTTGGATTGGAGTGGACTGTTTCTAGTAAGTCGTTTGACAGGGCTAGTGTTTCTATGTCTGTGTATCCCACTGTGTCCGTGGTTGTAGACATTAGACAAGAGAATGCATCAATGCATGTGTCCTGTCTAGTAGAAAACTCTCCAGTATTCATTCTTCCTAATTGATGAATGGACTGTGGTGTGCCTTATGGATGGGCAACACCCAGTAACTTCCTAAGTTCCTGTTTTCTTCCTGAATTCTGGCCACTCTCTAGTATAGGCTCATGGTTTTGTGTCCAAGATATGTACCATCTCCAAGCTATGTGACATGTCCATATACTTCAGAGCTGTAGAGAATGGGAACATCTTAGAAAACTCAGATATCAGTGTGACCAGTAAACTCTCAGTGGAGAAACCCTGCTTTGGTTCATTTGCTTACCTATAGTTCTGTTGCCCTGAATTTCAGGAAGGTCTTTGCCTCAGGCCACCCCTTTGTGAAGCCTGAATAAAACAGTTTTCAAATGGAAATAAATGGGCATAACCTGTGGCTCTTTGCTTAATTGCTTTGGAAAGGGATGTGTCTGAATCAGCCTCTTGGCCCTGTATGAGGTTGTGGCTTCGATTCTCAGCACATGATGGATCTAAAGATAGATTCCATGTGTGCAATCAAAAGCAAAATGGCCAAAAATCTGTCATTGTTGATTAGTCTCTTGCCTTCCTCTGTTAGGTTCCTGACCTCTATCAAGTGAGAATAGGGATCATTTGGGTCAAATGAGTTCTTTGAAGCCCTGAAGAGATGCTTGTGTTTTCTTATGACTCCAAATCACATAAAAAATCTATCACAGAGAATCAGTAGGCCTCAAATTGGAGAAGCAGAGCAGTATTAACGGCAGGCCTATTGGATCACTCCAGGTTCACAGAAAGGGTGTCCATGCCACCTTGACTTTAGGCAAAGAGGGGTAAGGGAGATTTTTTTGGACACTCTTTTGGCATGTGTCCCACTTTGAAACGTCCAGCCACAGGTTATGATGAGTGTCTATATTTAATAAGATGAGGGCCATGTGGGAGTATTTTGGTTTAAATTGTGGTCATTCGTGTGGCA